>NC_064623.1:82995483-83298513 GCF_023898315.1 Schistocerca nitens | reverse complement strand
TACCTAATGCACTATGGACGAAATACCGCAGATGAAAATTTAAATAGAAGGCGAGTTTATAAGTAAACAAAATTCAAGCAAAATTAGTAATAGATATAATGAACCCGATAATGTGAACTGAAAAAGAGGGTGATAAAGCGAAACAAATGAAATCGAAACTAATACAAAAAATTAATTAGAAACACATGAACAAAGATTTCAATTGGCGAAAGAAGTATAGGAAGAAAAATTAGAGCAAATGAAGAAATTGATATTATTATTAAAATGATGTGACGAAGGAACTGAATTTAAAAAATATATTTGGAGCAATGAATTGTATAAAAATAATGATCGAAGTCAGTTCGATAAAGATTTGAAATTAAAAAAATAGTGTACCTGAAAAGATACGAATCCACAACATCCTGCATGTGAACCTATTATCCTATCCATTGTAGCATGCAACCAGACTACATAATCCACCTTTTTCTAAAGCTGTTTTCACTCAAAATTCTGAATTCTTTTTCGTCAGTTTCTCGCAAATGGAGGCCCACCGGGGTGAACAGCTGCAGTGTGTGGTACCTGGCATCTTAACCTACGTCACCGTATAGATACTTTTGAAAACTCTATCGCACCGCTGGGGACCTCTCCTTATTAGTAGTGATGAAGTAATAAATTAAAACCTTGTGCCTAATGCGGAAATTTTACTGCATGAACATGAAAGACTTAGTAAATTTTTTTTCAGCATTTAAACACATTTCTTGGATGATTTCGCGGAAAATTTCAGCACTAACATTAACAACACTTGTATAATTACGCTAATCTTTTCAAAACTTCTCGATCGTCAGCCCATTAAAAAAATATAGATAACAATACTTGCTTCAGTATCTCCGTTGATAGAAGAGTTATCAGTACTGACGATGTAGCATAAATTACACATGTTTGTGTCTACTATGATTTGCCGAAAACCTCCTGTCGACATCTTGAACCGTCTTGGAAATAAAATAGATGTTACGTGTTACGCGTCTCTCTCTGTCTGTGTGATTATTTCTGGATATAAATACTGTTTTCGTAAATTCAGCAATCTCCGGTGTCTCCACATGATAAAAAAGCGTGCTGTCTAATATACTGAGCAAAACTGGTCTACGCGATTTTTCAGTACGCAACGCAGGTTTGAAGCCCTGTTACACTGCGAACATTGACGAAGACAGCAAATGATCATGAAACCTGGCGTGTACAGTGACCAAAAAAGCAAACAGTCTTGGTAGGGCGTGCCCCCATAAAGCCAGACACACTACACGTATGTTAATCGTTCAGTCTCTTGTGTGAAATCTGAGAAGAGGTTACCCGAATTATCGTTCGTGTCAACCTACCCTCATTTTACGATTACACGTTCATACTGATCGTTTGCAGGATTTTTATGAGCTATAATGAAAGACACGAAGGGAAATTACAAATTTCTTGATATGCCCCTGTGCTGACGCTAATCAGTACAGAACCTGTAATCATAATTAGGAAATGAGACGAATTTTCTGTTACGGCAGCAAAATAACTGATGATACGCGAAGTAAAATGCAGACTTGCAATAGCAAGAAAAGCATTTCTGAAAAAAGAAAATATTTATGTAGGCCCTATAGAATTTTTATGAACTGGTACATTTTTTTTCGTTTTTTGAAAGTGTTTGCCACGAGTGTCATTTATACTGAAATGGAACGTGGACGTGAACGATTGACAGTGCAGAGAAGAAGAGTAGAAGGTTTTGAGATATGCTGTTACAAAATAATAACTGAGGAGGAGATGCTGAATCGAATCGGCGAAAAAAAGGAAATCTGTGACACAACTTTACTAAAAGAAGGGATAGATCTGTATAATGCGTCCTGACCGTCAGTGAATAGTTAATCTGGTTATGGGGGTAGGATGGTGGGTAAAAGTTGTAGCAGGAGACCAAGGCATAAATACTGCAAGCAAGTCGATTATGTGTTCGTTGAAGCAGCTATGCTGGGGTGGATAAGCTTGTAATGGGTAGACCAGTGTGGACACCTGCATCAAATCAGTCTTCAACTGAAGCCCATAACAACATCTTTCCGCAACGCTATATCTGTCCCAACCGAACTAGATGAAATCGTACTACATTACTTATTTCCTTACATCACACATCCTATTTTATGTCTGGGAGTCTAAAAAAAAATTAACGGGTGGGGCACATGTTTTATAATTACTCTTTCATATCGACTTTCAAGGAGATTTCTTGCTTGCTTGTACAGTAGAATACATTCTTTGGATACTGTAACCAAATCTAGGTATAATGCCCCAAAATCAGCACTTGCAGAGTAGAGTAACTCACCTTAAATGAGGATAGATCCAAGAACATAGACATAAATAGCGTAAAGAATAATGCGGTTAAGTCTGTTTAAATCTGTCATTTTGGTACAACGTTTTACATGTGTTTTGTAGAATCTGAAGATGGTCATTACGAATCTCGCCGAAACACTGGTCAGCTAGAATCAAGAGTTGAATTCATCAGTGATATACGCCAGTAAAAGTTGTACGTACGCGGCTCACGCTGGTTTCAACCACAGCAGCTGCACGGCAATTGAAAAATTTTGGAAGTGTCCTATTCGAAACTGCGTACTTAGATTCGTTTCCTCGCATCCCACTGAACCCAGACTATTACATAACTGTTTTTTCGGATATTTTAATATGCAGGTTGTCCCACAAAACTTTTGATATACACCCCAAATACACCGAAAACAGTTCAGGATAAATGCTGTTGCATGGAGATGCCAATATTTTGCTGTAATATTGCTATTTTATTTTAGTCTAGTAAGATACTGAGGAAACTATGTTTCCTCTCTGTAGATTATGTTGTACATTGTAAGAGCACTGAGTGAGCTATCAGATAGGGTACATTGTCTCGGTGGCTCGTTTGTTAATGTTTGTAGTGAAAGTTACCTGCAAAAATATTCATTAAATCTGTCAAATGGTAGAAACAAGACATAATTAATGACGCAGATTAATAGTCGTTCTGGCACAAATATCGTTTTCAGGGTGGAGAGTGCTACGGTAATCTGAGCTGTAGCGTTTTCAATATTTTTCGTCTGTCGTTTGGCAAGTTTCCCAAGGAACATTAAATAGTATAACAAGAGTATACAGCTCTTTTCAAAAGCTCTTAAATATTACTAATAGCTGTTAGTGTTTCACAAGAAAAAAGAAAACCTCATCTGCTCCCACATCTCGGTACATAAAACAAAAATCATGCATATAGACTCTGTTGTGGAAAACGTTGTACAGCCTTTTTATTTCATTTATGATATACAATGGCTTCAAAGGTATTTTAGAATTACGTACATGGAAATTTTCATGCAGACATTGCACTTCGCATTAAACTAGGATAAGTACAACAAACTGCGAAAAAAGGAAAGTAAAAATGTCGTAATACCCGTTAATGTAATGAGTGATAAAGACTCTTGTCTCAGTCACACAGATTAATTGTCTAAGAATTTCATTACGAAGACATATGATACGGAAGGAAAACGAAAAATTACTTGTAGCGAAGAAAACTGTGAGACACTCATGTACTGGAAAATTTCTGAGGAAATGCAATGCTGCCTGCAAAGATGATTCACGTTCAACCAATTCCTGAGCACTATTAGAGCGCCTGGAATGATCACTAAGTCTGTTCCACTGAAGAACTGAACTGTAAATCTTTTTCGAAAGGCGGTTTAGTCACTCCAAGAGTGTTCTACTGGTGGTCAAGAATATTCCATGAGAATATATCGAAGAAGGGTGAAAATAGCATCGTGGAACGCAGCCGTACAAACTTAGGGAAACATTATTTCAAATAAACTATAACAATTAGCAAAGAAACGTACCATAGTTTTATTACATCAGCTGTATGTATTTGTATTTACTCTAATTGTGTCTGAAATTTTCCCCAATTCTTGACGACAGTGCTACCCATCATAGACAGCTTTTTAATTACATGTAACATTTTTGCTGTTCGCGCCACAAATTTCGCTTTAACACCAGAGACGGTAAGAGAAATTGAGGAACGAACGTAGGTTTAAAAAACGTGTTTTTTCGTGGAAGGAAATTATTTGATTAAATTAATAACGAAAAGTACCTTCATCCATCCTCTGCACAATGAAGTGCGGAGCTAATTGTCTCTGGCGGTGGAAAGTTTACCAAAGACGCAACACAGGCCGCGTTGATAATTTTTTTCCGCATAAAACGTACTTACAAAAAAACCTGATTGAGAACTGATTAATTCTGAATTTAGTGATTCCAGTGATCGTCTGCTTTTTGTTCCTACCTCGAAGCGTGGCAGTGTTATCGTTTTCCGATGTTGTCTGAAAACAGACTAAATATTCTGATACATTATGCAGATCTTCAGTTCTTTACAAACATTTACCTATGTTTCGAACTGATTCACCCTAAAAAGATCATCTTTATGTGATTACTAGCGTTCGTTGTAAGGGTAGATGTCATAAAAATTAAATTTTAAATTTCTGGATTTTTCAATAGACCTTATCCATAATTCCATATTCCAGGATGTAGGAACAAATCGATAATTAATTCCTTCGTAATTAATCTTCTCCTATCTTAAAATATTCGCCGTGCGGCATGTGTTTTAATATATATTTTTGCATCAACAGAGGAGTATATTTAAGTATTTGGTGTATACCAATTGCTTGGTACTCTTTCTCACTTTACCAAGTTGATCACTTGCCTTCCACAAAATTTGCAGAATTCTTGGACTATGTATTTCCATAATGAAAAAACACACATGACGTTACTGTCTAAACTATATGAACATGAAAAAATCTACGTGATAAAAATATATTTTCCAAATACTGAAACTGTCGTCAAACTTACTTTCCGGAATCAGTTTTACGTGATTAGGGCATGGTCATTTAATATTTCTCTTGCTACGGATGTTGTAAAAGCAGCTTTAGGCTGTTAGCAATAACAATGTATCTATAGGTCACATGCCGCCAAATATTATATTCGTACAAATGCTTCAGAAAGCATTGCAAATAGAAGATCAATCGACAAATCGCCAGTATCTACTAACGCATTAAAAATTTGCATAAAAAAATCTTAGCTGTTTATGGATTAAACTTAAGGTAATAATATTTATAGCCCAATAAAAAAATTAATAGGTGAATAATAAACGTCCCGAGAAATTAGATTTATTCAAAAAGTCGACGAAATGAGCGATTAGGTCTTTTTCCCATTGAGACAGTAGCTACCAAAAATTCAAATGTTTCTTGAACGAGAATATCAATTTATTTTTTGTTTAGTGACCGAGGCGTTTGAGATGGTGATATGTAAATTACTTAAGAAGTCCGCTTATACTCGTTCTTTCATGTTCTGACATTGTAATTTCTTACCGTAACTAGAAATCGTTACTTAACGTAGCTAATTTCCTGCAGCTGTTAAATACTTGGGTAAAAACATTTTTATAGTCACGAGCTGTACACATTCAACATTATTCCGTACCGATTTCAGTTTACATAACCATCATCACTGGTAGACCAAACGACACATACAGAAAAAGACGTACGTAATTTGTGCAGATAAAAAGAGAGATAAATGTAGAAATTATACTTACATCCATCGAAATCGTAGTCACTACTTACAAAACAGTACATCAGGTGGATTAAAAACGCATACTTCTCATGATGAGCCTGTTGCAGAAGAACCATTCCGATTTTCTATGGAACTTGATGACTTGCCAAAAGAAACACTGAAAGAATACATATTTGAGGAAACAGCTTTGTTCAAACAGAGGATGGCTCAGGAACAGAATATGTAGTGCAGTCATAAATATGTAAAGCACTCGTGTATGTACCAAACCTCCAAGCATTTCTTTTTTCATTGCATTGCAATTACAGAAATATTGAAAAACCTTACATAAAGCCATTCAGTACAAAATATGTAGAACTTCAGTATCTTCATGTAAATCTTGTCTACAGAGGAGTAATATCTTACAGTACACTGTTTAATTATTTTATACACAAGTAAAGTGTAACTTCTATTAAGTAATAGATTAGCTAAAATTAATTTTATGTGTAATTACAATTCCAGTGTTTTCACACAGTAATCGACAATGTCTACAAAATATCATTTATGAATGTATAAGCCATGAACCATGGACCTTGCCGTTGGTGGGGAGGCTTGCGTGCCTCAGCGATACAGATAGCCGTACCGTAGGTGCAACCACAACGGAGGGGTATCTGTTGAGAGGCCAGACAAACGTGTGGTTCCTGAATAGGGGCAGCAGCCTTTTCAGTAGTTGCAGGGGCAACAGTCTGGATGATTGACTGATGTGGCCTTGTAACAATAACCAAAACGGCCTTGCTGTGCTGGTACTGCGAACGGCTGAAAGCAAGGGGAAACTACAGCCGTAATTTTTCCCGAGGGCATGCAGCTTTACTGTATGATTAAATGATGATGTCGTCCTCTTGGGTAAAATATTCCGGAGGTAAAATAGTCCCCCATTCGGATCTCCGGGGGGGGACTACTCAAGAGCATGTCGTTATCAGGAGAAAGAAAACTGGCGTTCTACGGGTCGGAGCGTGGAATGTCAGATCCCTTAATCGGGCAGGTAGGTTAGAAAATTTAAAAAGGGAAATGGATAGGTTGAAGTTAGATATAGTGGGAATTAGTGAAGTTCGGTGGCAGGAGGAACAAGACTTGTGGTCAGGTGACTACAGGGTTATAAACACAAAATCAAATAGGGGTAATGCAGGAGTAGGTTTAATAATGAATAGGAAAATAGGAATGCGGGTAAGCTACTACAAACAGCATAGTGAACGCATTATTGTGGCCAAGATAGATACGAAGCCCACACCTACTACAGTATTACAAATTTATATGCCAACTAGCACTGCAGATGACGAAGAAATTGAAGAAATGTATGATGAAATAAAAGAAATTATTCAGATTGTGAAGGGAGACGAAAATTTAATAGTCATGGGTGACTGGAATTCGAGTGTAGGAAAAGGGAGAGAAGGAAACATAGTAGGTGAATAGGGATTGGGGCTAAGAAATGAAAGAGGAAGCTGCCTGGTAGAATTTTGCACAGAGCACGACATAATCATAGCTAACACTTGGTTTAAGAATCATGAAAGAAGGTTGTATACATGGAAGAACCCTGGAGATACTAAAAGGTATCAGATAGATTATATAATGGTAAGACAGAGATTTAGGGACCAGGTTTTAAATTGTAAGACATTTCCAGGGGCAGATGTGGACTCTGACCACAATCTATTGATTATGACCTGTAGATTAAAACTGAAGAAACTGCAAAAAGGTGGGAATTTAAAGAGATGGAACCTGGATAAACTGGCTAAACCAGAGGTTGTAGAGAGTTTCAGGGAGAGCATAAGGGAACAATTGACAGGAATGGGGGAAAGAAATACAGTAGAAGAAGAATAGGTAGCTTTGAGGGATGAAGTAGCGAAGGCAGCAGAGGATCAAGTAGGTAAAAAGACGAGGGCTAGTAGAAATCCTTTGGTAACAGAAGAAATATTGAATTTAATTGATGAAAGGAGAAAATATAAAAATGCAGTAAATGAAGCAGGCAAAAAGGAATACAAACGTCTCAAAAATGAGATCGACAGGAAGTGCAAAATGGCTAAGCAGGGATGGCTAGAGGACAAATGTAAGGATGTAGAGGCTTATCTCACTAGGGGTAAGATAGATACTGCCTACAGGAAAATTAAAGAGACCTTTGGAGATAAGAGAATGACTTGTATGAATATCAAGAGCTCAGATGGAAACCCAGTTCTAAGCAAACAAGGGAAAGCAGAAAGGTGGAAGGAGTATATAGAGGGTCTATACAAGGGCGATGTACTTGAGGACAATATTATGGAAATGGAAGAGGATGTAGATGAAGATGAAATGGGAGATAAGATACTGCGTGAAGAGTTTGACAGAGCACTGAAAGACCTGAGTCGAAACAAGGCCCCCGGAGTAGACAACATTCCATTGGAACTACTGACGGCCTTGGGAGAGCCAGTCCTGACAAAACTCTACCATCTGGTGAGCAAGATGTGTGAAACAGGCGAAATACCCTCAGACTTCAAGAAGAATATAATAATTCCAATCCCAAAGAAAGCAGGTGTTGACAGATGTGAAAATTACCGAACTATCAGTTTAATAAGTCACAGCTGCAAAATACTAACACGAATTCTTTACAGACGAATGGAAAAACTAGTAGAAGCCAACCTCGGGGAAGATCAGTTTGGATTCCGTAGAAATATTGGAACACGTGAGGCAATACTGACCTTGCGACTTATCTTAGAAGAAAGATTAAGGGAAGGCAAACCTACGTTTCTAGAATTTGTAGACTTAGAGAAAGCTTTTGACAATGTTGACTGGAATACTCTCTTTCAAATTCTAAAGGTGGCAGGGGTAAAATACAGGGAGCGAAAGGCTATTTACAATTTGTACAGAAACCAGATGACAGTTATAAGAGTCGAGGGGCATGAAAGAGAAGCAGTGGTTGGGAAGGGAGTAAGACAGGGTTGTAGCCTCTCCCCGATGTTGTTCAATCTGTATATTGAGCAAGCAGTAAAGGAAACAAAAGAAAAATTCGGAGTAGGTATTAAAATTCATGGAGAAGAAATAAAAACTTTGAGATTCGCCGAAGACATTGTAATTTTGTCAGAGACAGCAAAGGACTTGGAAGAGCAGTTGACTGGAATGGACAGTGTCTTGAAAGGAGGATATAAGATGAACATCAACAAAAGCAAAACAAGGATAATGGAATGTAGTCTAATGAAGTCGGGTGATGCTGAGGGAATTAGATTAGGAAATGAGACACTTAAAGTAGTAAAGGAGTTTTGCTATTTGGGGAGCAAAATAACTGATGATGGTCGAAGTAGAGAGGATATAAAATGTAGACTGGCAATGGCAAGGAAAGCGTTTCTGAAGAAGAGAAATTTGTTAACATCGAGTATAGATTTAAGTGTCAGGAAGTCATTTCTGAAAGTATTTGTATGGAGTGTAGCCATGTATGGAAGTGAAACATGGACGATAAATAGTTTGGACAAGAAGAGAATAGAAGCTTTCGAAATGTGGTGCTACAGAAGAATGCTGAAGATTAGATGGGTAGATCACATAACTAATGAGGAAGTATTGAATAGGATTGGGGAGAAGAGAAGTTTGTGGCACAACTTGACCAGAAGAAGGGATCGGTTGGTAGGACATGTTCTGAGGCATCAAGGGATCACCAATTTAGTATTGGAGGGCATCGTGTAGGGTAAAAATCGTAGAGGGAGACCAAGAGATGAATACACTAGGCAGATTCAGAAGGATGTAGGTTGCAGTAGGTACTGGGAGATGAAAAAGCTTGCACAGGATAGAGTAGCATGGAGAGCTGCATCAAACCAGTCTCAGGACTGAAGACCACAACAACAACAACTTCTCATTAATGGCCCATCATCTTATCAAATACAACTACACTCCTGCGTGATATGTGAAATATACATTATTTAGCTAAAGTCATAAATCACACCAGTAGGTAGCAACTAGTATATAACAGATTGAATAAAGACTGCTTGTAGTTACCAGTAAGTGTCATTAAAGACAGAAGTTCAGTGTTAATCGTTTGTGTTAGTAACCACATTTTCGCCAGCGATGAACTGCTCTTGTATTAATTATACTCTCAGACTTCTTCCATTGAATATATTACAGATATTCGTGTAGTTTAAAATTTGTATACTATACTCTTTGGTGATCGTCTGTCATATGTGTCTTTGATGACATTTATCTGATAACTGACAGCTGTCTTCACGCATTCAGTTATAAACCGGATTCTGCTTGTTTGTGTGGTTTATGACGTTAGCTAAATTATGCATATTGTACACATCATTGTGGAACATTGTTGTATATGATATGCAGATGAGTCATTTATGAGAAGTATGTATAATGTATTGTAATTATCATCAGCAAAGAGAGCAATCACGAGTGGAATTTTTGATAATTTCACGAATCTTTCAATTATTTCGAAATATAGAAAACATTTTCTAAAGAATTCAGTTAATTGACTAGTTTAGTGCGGAAGGACGCATTGCCACAACTCATTATGAACTTAACTGAAACATGTTGTTGCCTATATAATCTCTTAGCTGTCCAAAATTTCTGATCGACGAACTCAGCAATTTTGGGAGGCTTTTGCACGACGATTTGGAACTTATTCTGTGGGACAGAAAACTTTTGGCACTAAATAGACCTGCAGTGATTTTGACTATATTGAGAACAGTGCTGTTACGATTATAACAAATTTTCATAGTAATCGACACCTAAGGAAGACAGAATCAGCTTTAAAAATACTGTATTGGTCTTAACTGTTAAAACCAACTAAGAAATCGTTCACATTTAAAAATTTTGATACTCAAAGAGCATGAATGGCGGGGAGAATGTTTGCTGGCTGTCGTATTAGTATACCTCATTTGATTAGTTCTTTTTGAATTACGTGAGCAGATGGCTTTTCAGCGGTATTTTTTACTATGAGATAACACATTTCAGCTACAGTCAACGGATTCTGTTTAAATAAAATAATCGAAAAGTGTGTCTTCAAAAGATATTTTATATCAGCAGGCATACGCTAATAATGTGTTACACGCCAACAGCGTCTACATGCAGTAAAAATGTGTTTGCTACACATAATTTGATTCAGGTGTACAGAGGTGTGGTCTAGGAGCGAAATACGCTGTAGATGTATTTTCTGGTGAAGCAGGGTTACGATTGAAACTTGGTATTGCAAAAATGGCTCTGAGCACTATGGGACTCAACTGCTGAGGTCATTAGTCCCCTAGAACTTAGAACTAGTTAAACCTAACTAACCTAAGGACATCACAAACATCCATGCCCGAGGCAGGATTCGAACCTGCGACCGTAGCGGTCTTGCGGTTCCAGACTGCAGCGCCTTTAACCGCACGGCCACTTCGGCCGGCGGTATTGCATTGTTAAGTATTTTTTTTTTGTTTGTTTCCCGTTGTGTAATGTAATTCGATGCTCAAGTTGCGACGTGTGTGGGTTACGCAATGTAATTCGAGAGGATAAAATATTTCTGCCTTTAACCTGCAACTTTATTTAACTGAAAACAAAATACGAGCAAATACTGCCACGTGCGGTGCATTCCGTTGTATTAAATGCAATCGGTTGGCGCTAATTGAAACATATTTCTACGAAGCGCACACATAGTGGTGTAGAGCATAAATTGCGTAGTCTATTTTTAGTGGTGGGGGGGGGGGATGGATTTATGAACTTCACGTGTGTCATAAGACTTTAATAAATGGCGTACAGAAGCAGTTTTGAGCTATAAAAGCGGCAGATTTGGGCTGTGGATAGGGGGCAGGGAATATACACTCCTGGAAATGGAAAAAAGAACACATTGACACCGGTGTGTCAGACCCACCATACTTGCCCCGGACACTGCGAGAGGGCTGTACAAGCAATGATCACACGCACGGCACAGCGGACACACCAGGAACCGCGGTGTTGGCCGTCGAATGGCGCTAGCTGCGCAGCATTTGTGCACCGCCGCCGTCAGTGTCAGCCAGTTTGCCGTGGCATACGGAGCTCCATCGCAGTCTTTAACACTGGTAGCATGCCGCGACAGCGTGGACGTGAACCGTATGTGCAGTTGACGGACTTTGAGCGAGGGCGTATAGTGGGCATGCGGGAGGCCGGGTGGACGTACCGCCGAATTGCTCAACACGTGGGGCGTGAGGTGTCCACAGTACATCGATGTTGTCGCCAGTGGTCGGCGGAAGGTGCACGTGCCCGTCGACCTGAGACCGGACCGCAGCGACGCACGGATGCACGCCAAGACCGTAGGATCCTACGCAGTGCCGTAGGGGACCGCACCGCCACTTCCCAGCAAATTAGGGACACTGTTGCTCCTGGGGTATCGGCGAGGACCATTCGCAACCGTCTCCATGAAGCTGGGCTACGGTCCCGCACACCGTTAGGCCGTCTTCCGCTCACGCCCCAACATCGTGCAGCCCGCCTCCAGTGGTGTCGCGACAGGCGTGAATGGAGGGACGAATGGAGACGTGTCGTCTTCAGCGATGAGAGTCGCTTCTGCCTTGGTGCCAATGATGGTCGTATGCGTGTTTGGCGCCGTGCAGGTGAGCGCCACAATCAGGACTGCATACGACCGAGGCACACAGGGCCAACACCCGGCATCATGGTGTGGGGAGCGATCTCCTACACTGGCCGTACACCACTGGTGATCGTCGAGGGGACACTGAATAGTGCACGGTACATCCAAACCGTCATCGAACCCATCGTTCTACCATTCCTAGACCGGCAAGGGAACTTGCTGTTCCAACAGGACAATGCACGTCCGCATGTATCCCGTGCCACCCAACGTGCTCTAGAAGGTGTAAGTCAACTACCCTGGCCAGCAAGATCTCCGGATCTGTCCCCCATTGAGCATGTTTGGGACTGGATGAAGCGTCGTCTCACGCGGTCTGCACGTCCAGCACGAACGCTGGTCCAACTGAGGCGCCAGGTGGAAATGGCATGGCAAGCCGTTCCACAGGACTACATCCAGCATCTCTACGATCGTCTCCATGGGAGAATAGCAGCCTGCATTGCTGCGAAAGGTGGATATACACTGTACTAGTGCCGACATTGTGCATGCTCTGTTGCCTGTGTCTATGTGCCTGTGGTTCTGTCAGTGTGATCATGTGATGTATCTGACCCCAGGAATGTGTCAATAAAGTTTCCCCTTCCTGGGACAATGAATTCACGGTGTTCTTATTTCAATTTCCAGGAGTGTATTTGACTGCTTTGAATGAGATCCGCGTTAGGGTGGGATACATTTTAACCAGGGAACCAGGAATGTCGAATTAATAACTCAAATCGAGTAACAAAGGAATATTTTTGTGTCAGCACTTTTTGCAACACCATTTTATGTGCATATTGATAACATGAGTCGATTTAATGATTAAAAGATATTGGAAACAGATAAGAAATTCGTTTTTAAGATGTCGCGCTTTGTAAATGTGAACAAATCTCCTATCCGTTCCGTACAAACGTACGGAGATTCAAATTAATAATCGGGAATTAGTATAGGCAATGTTGCTGTTAAGAAGTGTGGTATTCATTTGTTGCCCTATAAATGCTAATGTAAGATATTTTAAAGCTGACACGACATCCCTTGCAATGTTTGTGATGTATGCAACAATTGGAAGTGTTTTCTTCCGGCGATAGTTTGCAACTATTTTGTGAGAAGACAGACAAAAATTACAACCGCGTCGGAAGAGGCCACATTATTAGCGTATGCCTGCTGGTATAAAATATCTTTTAAAGACACAGTTTTCGATTATTTTATTTAAACAATGTCCGTTGACTGTCACTGAAATGTGTTAACTCATAGTAAAAAATACCGCTGAAGATGGATGTGCACCGTGTCATCCACCAAGTGTTCTGTAAATTGCCCTGTTCTTTATATGAAAACAAAATGTATAGAAAATGCTACGTCCGAGCATATAAACTTCATTCTGTTCTATGGTAATTATTTCCTTATTTAAGTTTTATACGATACTGAAGAGCACAGCCCTCCCTCTTCATAAGGCTGAATGTTTAGCTGGTTTCGGAAAGCATTTCTCACATCTTACCAGGAAGAAACTGTTCCATGGCAATGATGTGGAATACAGAATTAGTTGCTAAAATTTTTATAATTTCCACCAAACATACACGGCGTGATCCATCGAGTATATATGTATTTTGCAATAGTCAGCTTCCCTTCCTTGTATAGCAAAAGTTCACAGTTCCATACGAAGTATAGTCTAGATTCGTCAGATGATACTAAAATTAAAATTCAGGTAACAAATGTGCTTAGCATATGATGTGGGATATAGTCATGGTCTAATTATCACTTACAAACCTCATTCTCTCATTGCGTAAGTTATACGTTTATGATAATCTCCTTTCGATAGCCGTCGTCGTAACTACAGTTTTCCGACGACATTTGGCTTTGATGTTTTGTTTCGGTGAGAAGGATTTAGAAAACTCTTAGACGCGTAAAAATCGCTTAAATCTGTAATGTGTAAACACTAAGTACGTTTCCATCCGCCATTCCACGTCTCCTATTGAATTAATATCTCCACTAGACTTCCTACACGCTTCCAGGTTGGTCTTGTACGTATTTGTAATGCAATCCACACACCTTCCAGTAGTAACATAAACGCACAGCCATTTCAGTTTTCCAGCAGCGACCAAAGGCACATTAGTTACTTCTGAGAACCTTCCACTGCTGGTCGATTCGCAATTAAACAGCAGACGAGAGCAGCGCATTGACCACAACAAATGTAGAAGATACGTGGTAACCTACGCCTTGTATTCTGAAGACGGATTCGCACTGCCACATCTACAATGCTGTCAACAATAACGCCACTGTTAACGAATGTGACCAGCTTTCAGGTTGTAACAAAAGAGAGGCGCCATTAGGAAGTTTTCTCTCGTGTGGCGTATGTCATTTATGGACTGCATAGCAATGGCGGTACTACCATTTAACTGCTCAGTAACGGTAAAGCAAGGCGAGAAAAATTCTCTTAGGAGACAAAGGAAAATTCATTAGAAAATACAATAGGATTATCTTCATATCTGATAGTGTTTCTTCTATGGATATACGCTGGGCAGTATTCTTAAGTGTCCGACGCTAACATAATTTAAACAGAGTATACAACAGTGTCCCTCTGCGTCAAACATGACTCATTTGATATTATTTTGACCTTCTAGGAATCACCTTCATGAACAGTGGTTATTTACTTACTCACTCAGTTATGGGTTTCGCAGATGGTTTGTTCGATTTCTATCAAAATGAAGTGTAGCGAGTCAGTTTAGAGATAATGTATACACGATTTGCTTGCGTGTATGCCTACCATGCAGGGAATTTACAGAACACAGCAGCTTAAATTTAACAAAAATAAACAGATCATGATGTCACTTCTGATGATGCAAGAGAGACATAAATTTGAATAGCAAAGTAAACAGATTTTCCTACGTTACTGAACATGCTTCCAGCGTTCATTTGAATGTCAATCAACAGTGTCACAGGAGCTGTCCAGGAGAAATGGGTTCATATTGGATTTAAAACTCGCTTTGGTACATGTCAGTCTTTTTATTTGCTAAGCAAACGCTGAATACATGTGTACGCATCTTTTTAATACAATTTTCAGTTTTAAATTACTCGCTGTGGCGTTTCGAAACCTGAGCGCCCAGTTCAGACACTGCAGAATTGACAACATAGGTACATATTTTTTTATGGGGTTAGTAGGGTCATTTTAGATGCGTTAATTAGTGTATACGGGTATTACACAGAACAGCCACCACGGTACTTACTGTTAGCGGAAACAAGCTGCTAATGGCAGTTTTAAATAATTATTACGGATATATACTTTTGCCAAATACGTTCTGTGTCATAAATTCTTGATCAATCCATCTTGAAAGAGCATATAAAGGCAGTGACACATGTCTTTGACGATGCTGTACCTGATAGGAACCTTTAGCATCAGACTGCACCTAGTTTAAAAGGAAGACGTTTGTGATTAGAAACGGCAGTTTATATTCTCCATCTTGACATACATACCGACTTTAACGTTAAAAAAAGGCTATATGGAACATAGTTTGTAAGCTACGTGGGGGATTTATTGCCCGGTTATAAAAGAATAGAAAGACGATGGACGAGAGAAGCAGCTAGAATACACTTAAGTAAAAATGCAGTAAACTCGATATGTAATCACACAAACAGCAGCGTACGCTATAAAGACATTGGAGAAAATTCACGCAGAGTGTATTTAACAGAGACAACAGCCCCTCACACACACAACGATCGTTTCTTAGACCTTAAATTTTACCAGCGTCATTGAAAAGGTGTGATTTATCGATTAGGTATTTATTGCTCTGTCTGTGTACACTACTTACCGATTTTATCCGGTGGAATCCGTACGTCACGACATTCGTTTTTCGTAGTCTTTTCCATATCGTACTGCAATGTCAACTTCTGACGCATGTTTGTTACTTCTTTTTCTCTGCGCTGTTCTGATTTGTGTTTCTCGAAATCAATTTCTCTTTGATGACTGTACCAATTTACGAACAAATGGGGGTGTGAATTTAGTCTACATAAAGACATGTATTGTGTATAAATTAAGATAGCTTTGCCCATTTAGGTGAATTGTTGAAAGTTTTACTGTTTCCTCGCTTGATAGCCAACGCAATCCATGGCGTACTTTTATCTCCGTCAGTATGTTTCTTCTCCTCTTGTTCGAGTGTCCCTTACATTATCCGCACAGATGTGATCATGAAACTGAATTATTCTGCAGCCTTCTGCAGTGCTAGAGATTTAACATTTCCTTTCTTCTGTTCTTTTTCCTTGTAACGAACAATTTTCAGCTTCACACAGCAAACGATTTCCAGCTTTTTGTATGGTACTGTCTACATGTCACCGAATTTTGCATTTTAGGTTGATGAGTGGTGATGATTCTAAAATGCAAAATAGGTAATAAACATGTCGTGTATATATCATTTCTTTTCCATGTACATGAATACGAAACGTTGTCAACTTCGTATTTATCACTTACAGATCTTAATCAGCCATCACCTATGTCTTTATGATAATCTCCTTGGCGAACCTCTGACTATAACTTTAAACGCCAGACGATAGTTTGGTTTCAAACAACATTTTGTTCACGTTACTGCTTTCCTGCTACGTTCAGCCAGATAATACACGCAACAATTTTTGTGACACTATGTGAGAATGCGGTCATCCATGTATGGTACAATTTTCTTTTTATTACGAATTAGTCACAGTAGAATCACATGCCATTGGGAGTTGTATGAAACTGAAATTATTTTGTCACTCTGGGCATGTCAACAGGAAAATGGACATAAAGCTTGTCACAAACTGAGCTTTTCGTTGAGGAGAAAAGAGTGGTTTTAACCTCTGGACAAAAAACACACGGTGCTGAGCCGTATAATATTGCTAGCAACTGGCATTGATCACCAAGACCTTTCATAAAAAAAGGATAGTTCAGTGTCCGCAATCAAAATGAAACGTTTCCAGTCCCAATTTTATAACGTCTTTCTGGAAAGGGCAAGATAAATATTTCACTTTTCTTCTTTTATATTGACAGTGTATCAGTTTGTAGAACGTTCTACAGTAATACGCAAATTTCGCACAATGTGCTTTTCCCTCTGCCATAGCAAGAGTATCGTGAGTGATTTTTAATCTTAGACCTGCACACAGTGTCCTTATAGATTCTGTAGACGCATTTTGATTTCTTAGGCGTTTTACGTGAGGTAAAATAATACCCTTTAGAACGTTTATTTGGGTGCATGAATATAAGGAGGTGATAGTACCATTGGTTCTTAGAAAAAATGTGACAAGGAATATTACATTAACAGTGGCTTAAAAACCAGGTGAAATACTTGTCACTGAAATCACTTAAAATGAAAGCGGAGATGTTTTTCTAAAAGTCTTCGCCTACTCTTAAGAGACTGTACGACGATTCGTGACCCTGTACGCCCTTTCAGATTTTAATTTGTATGCCGTCAATCATTCTATTAAAGGGAATAAGTTAATGGTTCCGTTGAAAAGGAAAGAAACGTTTCACTCTACAATCATTGCCCTATCCTCTGACCGACTCACACCCCAGTCTTTGTGCAGTACGAGCAAGAGCTTTCTCTCTATTAACATCGAAGAGATATTGAACTTCAACTTTCTTTCCTTACCTAACTGTATTTTTTCTGTCAAGTATAGGTATGGTGTGTGTGCACCACCGCAACAAGACACATGTTTGTACCTGATATTAGTGAGTTCCTGGAGAATACTTTTGACAGGCAGCAGTCAGCTCGTTATCCTGGATGGAGAGTCATTTACACATATTGGAGTAATACACTAAATTGCCGATCGCTGTGGCCGAGCGGTTCTAGGCCCCTCAGCCCGGAATCGCGCTGCTGCTACGGTCGCAGGTTCGAATCCTGCCTAGTGCATGGATGTGTCTGATGTCCTTAGGTTAGTTAGGTTTAAGTAGTTCTTAGTCTAGGGGACTGATGACCTCAGATGTTAACTCCCATACTGCTCAGAGCCATTTGAATGCACTAAATTAAAACTAAACTCCGACCGAAGAGGCCATGAAGGCCCAAAGGTACCGACCGGCAGCCATGTCATCCTCAGTCTACAGGCGTCACTGGATGCGGATACGGAGGGGCATGTGGTCAGCACACCGCACGTCACCGTATGTCAGTTTACGAGACCGGAGCCGCTACTTTTCAATCAAGTAGCTCCTCAGTTTGCCTCACAATGGCTGAGTGCACCCAGCTTGCCAACAGTGCTCGGCAAACCGGATGGTCGCCAAACCAAGTGGAAACCCAGCCCTACACTGCTTAACTTTGGTGATCTGGCGGGAACCGGTGTTACCACTGCGACAAGGCCGTTGGCAGAGTAATATACTGTCTGATCAAAATTATCTGTACATCCTTATGTAATGCAGAATCAGTCACTAGGTATCACGAGATGCAGACCTGCCGGTATAAAAGGTTGTTAGCAGAGATGCAGTAGGAGCAAAATGCATCCTTCAGGACAGCTCAGTGACTTCGAAAGTCGTCTAGTTTCACCCGAGTGACAAATCCATCAGGAACATTTCAACCCTTCTAAAGCTGCCAAGCGGTCTGTTGGTGATGTGGCTGTCAAGTGGAAAAGCGAAGGAACAACCAGAAGTAAGTCAAGAACAGGCAGATCTCATGTAGTGACGGGCAGGGAAACTCGAGCAGTGCGCACGGGGGGTTGTCGAATATCGCATGAAATCAACGGAAGTAATCACTTGATGAGTTCGAAAGTGGTACTAGTTGTATAGCTACCACAATGACTGACTATAGGTTGCTAACAAGAATTGGGTACAATGGTCGAACAGTTCCTCGTGAGCCACGCAATTCTAGAGTCAAAGCCAGGCAAACCTGAGGTGGTGTAGAGACGCTTCTGGATGACAGGAACGAGTGATCTGGAGTGATGAATAACGTTATACCGTGTGGCGGAAGGGTTTTGAGCTTGACGATTCCTGCCATTACGTGTAGTGACAGCAGTAAAGTACGCTAGGAGAGGCACTGTGTACTGCGCTCAATAGAGGAACATTTCGGAGACGGTGATTGTATCAGCATGAGAAAGTACCGTGTCGTAAAGCAGCGTGTTTTAAGCAGTAGTTTGCTGACAATAACGTTTCTGAAATGGACTGGTCTGCCCGCAGTCCCGATATGAATCCAATTGAACACCTTTGGAATGAGTTAGAACATCGCCTTCGCTTCAGATCCCAGCGTCCAGAATCACTATCTTCTCTGGTTTCTGCTATTGAAAAAGAATTTACGAGCGAGGTGGAGCAGTGGTTAGAACACTGGACTCGCTTTCGGGAGGACGACCGTTCAATCCCGCGTCCAGCCATCCTGATTTAGGTTTTCCGTGACTTCCCTAAATCGCTCCAGGCAAATTCGGGGATGGTTCCTGCGAAAAGGCACTGCCGACTTCCGTCCCTGTCCTTCTGTAATCCGATGAGACCGATGACCTCGCTGTTTGGTCTCTTTCCCGAAAACAATCCAACCCAATCCAGAGAATTGGCTGTTATTCCTCCACAACCATTCATATACCTTAATGAAGGAACCCACACTAGAATTCAGCCCGTCGTAAATACAAAGGTTGGGCACGCACACCGTATTAAATTTGTAGGTTGTTTTATTCACCCAGACATGTTTCGACACCTACGTGTCATACTGTGTGGCTCAAATTTTATTTCTGATACATTGCTGGCGAAACTGCGTTGTTGTAGATGGGTTTACGTGCCCTTTTCTTATCGGTTTTGACAGCATGTCAGATTTCCCGTTCTGTTGTGTATCTCTGATGGATATCTCTTTATATTGCTGTTAGCTACACTGTTTTCACACTGTTATTTATAAAATTTCACTCGCATCTTCAAACGTACTCTATACTCATTGAGTACGTCAAGTTTTGTGGAAAATAAGTGCGAGGTTGTGAGCCAAATTTTATAAATAAAGTATGAAAACAGAGTAATCAATAGTAGTGGAAAGATATATCCACCCGAAGTACGCAACAGGATGGAAAAAATGATATGCCGTCAAAAACGAAAAAATTAGGGCACAAAAATCCATCTATAATAATGCTGTTTCACTTGCAATATAAGTTTCAGAAAAAGAAAATTGACCCACTTAAGATAACACATAGATGTCGATATATGTCTGGGTGAATAAAATAAATAAATTGTGGTTGCATAAGGTAGATTTTTGAAACATTCCAAATTTTAAATGACAAACACGGAAAACGTCAAGAGATGCTTCGAACCTGAGTAAGGTGATTTACCGAGTTAACGTTCACCAGGAAGTGTCAGGTTCCTTTTGATCAGATAGAGTATACTGTGCGTCACAGGGGAATATAATATGGCTGTTGCTGTTCATGTTGTAGGTTAATTACCCAGCGGATAGCTTTAGTTGAAATCTGAGGGTTTTCACAGGTGGTGCGACAATATTTGAGGAAAATATATCCGGTAAAAATTGGACCAATATGTAGTAAGGTCCCGAAATAATACCAAACTCGTATGTAGGTTACAATGTAGAGAAGTGCAATAACGTGTAATTCAGCAAACGTAAAAGCGTGATATTCCTTGATTACATGCTTGATTAGATACAAATTGGGTCAGTAATGTCACAGAAATAATAGGGAGAAGCAGTGTATAGAGAATGGCAGTGGAACCATCGCATGGACTCTGTTACAGATCGGGCAAATAGCATTGGTAAGATACTGGGAAATTACAGTCTGTTTACGACAGAGACTGCATAAAAACAGTTTTGCGGCCCATCCTTGAATATTGCTCAAGTTTTATGTAACCAATATCAGGTCAGATTGACAGGATACATCGAGCGAATGTGAAAAATTGTGTGGTGCGAATGGTCGCAGGCGTTTCTCACTGGCGAGAGGGTGTAACAGACACGCCCAGTAGAGTTACTCTAAAGATTGTTGTTCTCGAATCTTCAGTCCAATGACGGCTGTGATGCAGCTTTCTATGCTATTCGATCTTGTGCAAGCCTCTACATTGCTTCGCGCCTATTACAAACTACATCCATTTGAACCTGATTAGCGTATTTAATTTTTATCCCACACACACTTCCTTCCGTCACCATTGTAACAAATCCTTGCTGTATCAGGTCGTGTCCCATCAACCGACCCCTTCTTCTAGTCAAGTTATGTCAAAATATCTTTTTCTCCCAATTCGATTTACTACCTCCACATTTATTACTGGCTGCACCCACCTAACCTTCAGCATTCTTCTATACTACCACATCTCAGAAGCTGCTATTCTCTTCCTAAGAGACTACACCATCAGAAATGACTTACAAACTCTTAAATTTATATTTGATGTTAACAAATTCGACTTTTCCAGGAATCATTTTTCTTCCTATTGCCAGTAGGCATTTAATATCTTCTACACCTTTCCGAATCCAATTCGCTCAATATCACCTGACTGAATTTGAATACATTCTACTATCCTTGTTCTACTTTTGTTGGTCTTCATCTTACAAGCACTTTTCAAGACATTTATTCATTTCTTCTGACGGAATTACAATGTCATTGTTGCAGTTTTCCTTTTCTTTCACAAATATCAACAGCTTTGGAAGTTATTGTACACTAGGGAACCTGACAGTGCTTCGCAACTGATAAATATCTATGGGAATCGGATGTTGTTGTTGTTGTTCTTGTAGTCTTCAATCTGAAGACTGGTTTGATGCATCTCTCCATGCTACTCTATCCTGTGCAAGCCTCTTCATCTCCATATAACTATTGCAACCTACATCCTTCTGAATATGTTTACTGTATTCATCTCTTGGTCTCCCTCTATGATTTTTACCCCCCCCCCCCCCCCCCCACTTCCCTCTGGTACTAAACTGGTGATCTCCTGACGTCTCAGAACGTATCCTACCAAACGATCCCCTTTTTTATTCAAGTTGTGCCACCAATTTATATTCTCCACAATTCTATTCAGTATCTCCTCATCATTTACGTGATCTATCCATCCAATCTTAACCCTTCTTCTGTACCAACACATTTCAAAAGTTTCTATTCTCTTAGTGTCTGAACTGTCTGCGCACCACGATTCACTTCCTGGCAAGGTTTTACTACAGATAAATACCTTTAGACAAGTCTTCCCAACACTTAAATTTGTATTCGACTTTAACAAATTTCTCTTCTTCAGAAACGCTTTCTTTGCCATGGCAAGTTTATATTTTATATCCTCTATACTTCTACCATGATCAGTTAATTTGCTGCCCAAATAGCAAAACTACTTCTTTAAATGTCTCATTTCCTGATCTAATTCCTCCACCATCACGTGATTTAATTCGCCCACATTCCATTAGCCATGTTTTGCTTTTACTGGTGTTCATCTTATATCGTCCTTTCTACCCTGTCCATTCCTTTCAACTGCTCCTCCAAGTCATTTGCCGTCTCGTTTGACGTCTTCGACAGAATTACAATCTCATCGGCAAAGAACAAAATTTTTATTTCTTCTCCATGGACTTCAATTCCTACTGCAAATTTTTCTTTGGTTTCCTTTACTGCTTGTTCAATGTACAGGTCGAATAACATCGGGGCAGACTACATCTCTGTCTCACTCTCGTCTCAACTATTCCTTCCATATCACGTCCTTCGACTCCCACAATTGCAGTCTGGTTTCTGTACAACTTATAAATAATCTTTACCTCCCTGTATTTTATCCCTGTTTCCTTCAAAGTTTCAAAGAATGTAGTGGAACCATCACTTTCAAAAACCTTTTACTACATCAACAAATTCTATAATCGTCGGTTTGCCTTTGTTCAACCTATCCCCTACGACAGGTCACAGAATTTGTATGGCCTTGCTTGTTCCTACATTTCTCTGTAACCCAAACGGACCTACCGCGAGATCGGCTTCTACAAGTTTTCCATTTTTCTGTAAACAGCTCGTATCAGTATTCGCAACCATGACTAATGAAACTAATAGTTTGGTAATATTCACACATGTGAGCACCTCTCTCTGTTGGAATTATTACACTTCTCCTCAATTCTGAGGGTACTTCGCCTGTCTTCTGCATCTTGCACATCATGTGGAATAGTTATGTCATGGCTGACTCTCCCAAAGCGCTCAACAATATGACCTGAAATCTCCTAGCATGTTTGTAACACTGTCGGAATCGGCTGGCTACAAATGTAGCAACACATCTCTGAATGCTAGTGGCTGAGTTCACTAAAATTCTGTGCTGTTCGGTAATTTAACTGAAATAGTAAATGTGAAAAATCTCCTCGTTAGCCGGAATTGTGTATTATCTACAAATGCATCAGTCGCAAGGACCCTTCCTGAATGGCTAAGCAACAGGAAATGTTATACATATAAATCCAGTCTTGGCAACGTACAGCGTAAAGAACTTTAAGGCTTAGAAAATGAAAGATTCTGTATCATTACAGCATGAGCAAAAAATTCTGAGGTTCAAATGGACAGGAATGAAGCAAAAACGCACGAAGAAGTTTTTCGCACTAAAATGTGAAATGCGTCAGGGATAATAAAAACCAAAAGTGAAACTCAACACACGAATATCTATATACCTTCTGTGTAAAAATGGCCACTTAAAAAAACTGGACAGAAAGTTGTTTAATGCTGCAGTCATGACTCAAGGGTTAAACGGTTGTTTAACTGATAGACAGGAAAGACAGAACTTTAAACCTGATACAAGTAGAGGCTTTTTAATTTAATTTTTTATGACTACTCGTCTTTCAGCGTTATTCTAAGTACAGAAAGTGTCATGACAACGAAAATAGGCAGCAATTTTTATTTCAGATTGAAACTAGTTTTGTACTTCTTTGTTTCAAGAAGAGTTTTTTTATGCTTTCATTCTTATGGAAAATTATGCCCCTCAACATTAGATTACAGTATATGACTGCATATATGAATCATAGTCGGCGACTTGCAGGTACAGTCCATGTGCCAAATGTCATCCAACGTGAAAATTATGTTTCATTATGAACTAGCGACCAGCTTCTGCTTCGCACGGATAGCAAGAAGTATACACAGCCAGAATACTTGTTCATAATGTGTGGTGATACACACAAACCTTACTTGCAAATCGTCTATCTACCAGTGAAAACTGTATCAAAATCCCTACCGCAGTTCCTCCTGGGACTTTTACATACAGACAGAAGAACGCAGCGAGGGACTTGGTTTTATTAAATTTATAGAAGATTGGCGTGGTGAAAGGTAATTCCACCAAATTTTTATGTGATAACTCTTAAAGCTTTTTAAATGATACAGATGTTATTAACATTCTATATCTTTATTCGTCATGTCTACATACACTCCTGGAAATTGAAATAAGAACACCGTGAATTCATTGTCCCAGGAAGGGGAAACTTTATTGACACATTCCTGGGGTCAGATACATCACATGATCACACTGACAGAACCACAGGCACATAGACACAGGCAACAGAGCATGCACAATGTCGGCACTAATACAGTGTATATCCACCTTTCGCAGCAATGCAGGCTGCTATTCTCCCATGGAGACGATCGTAGAGATGCTGGATGTAGTCCTGTGGAACGGCTTGCCATGCCATTTCCACCTGACGCCTCAGTTGGACCAGCGTTCGTGCTGGACGTGCAGACCGCGTGAGACGACGCTTCATCCAGTCCCAAACATGCTCAATGGGGGACAGATCCGGAGATCTTGCTGGCCAGGGTAGTTGACTTACACCTTCTAGAGCACGTTGGGTGGCACGGGATACATGCGGACGTGCATTGTCCTGTTGGAACAGCAAGTTCCCTTGCCGGTCTAGGAATGGTAGAACGATGGGTTCGATGACGGTTTGGATGTACCGTGCACTATTCAGTGTCCCCTCGACGATCACCAGTGGTGTACGGCCAGTGTAGGAGATCGCTCCCCACACCATGATGCCGGGTGTTGGCCCTGTGTGCCTCGGTCGTATGCAGTCCTGATTGTGGCGCTCACCTGCACGGCGCCAAACACGCATACGACCATCATTGGCACCAAGGCAGAAGCGACTCTCATCGCTGAAGACGACACGTCTCCATTCGTCCCTCCATTCACGCCTGTCGCGACACCACTGGAGGCGGGCTGCACGATGTTGGGGCGTGAGCGGAAGACGGCCTAACGGTGTGCGGGACCGTAGCCCAGCTTCATGGAGACGGTTGCGAATGGTCCTCGCCGATACCCCAGGAGCAACAGTGTCCCTAATTTGCTGGGAAGTGGCGGTGCGGTCCCCTACGGCACTGCGTAGGATCCTACGGTCTTGGCGTGCATCCGTGCGTCGCTGCGGTCCGGTCCCAGGTCGACGGGCACGTGCACCTTCCGCCGACCACTGGCGACAACATCGATGTACTGTGGAGACCTCACGCCCCACGTGTTGAGCAATTCGGCGGTACGTCCACCCGGCCTCCCACATGCCCACTATACGCCCTCGCTCAAAGTCCGTCAACTGCACATACGGTTCACGTCCACGCTGTCGCGGCATGCTACCAGTGTTAAAGACTGCGATGGAGCTCCGTATGCCACGGCAAACTGGCTGACACTGACGGCGGCGGTGCACAAATGCTGCGCAGCTAGCGCCATTCGACGGCCAACACCGCGGTTCCTGGTGTGTCCGCTGTGCCGTGCGTGTGATCATTGCTTGTGCAGCCCTCTCGCAGTGTCCGGAGCAAGTATGGTGGGTCTGACACACCGGTGTCAATGTGTTCTTTTTTCCATTTCCAGGAGTGTATTTATTTGCGAACATAGTCACCCAGATGAAGAACATGTTTCTCGCAACGAGAGACCAATTTGCTGGTACCATCACTGTAGAATGTTTGTGTTGACCGAACCTCAAGCTAGCCTCCGCTTGCACCTTTTCATCGCTATCAAAGTGAACTCCTCGAAGGTGTTCTTTAAGTTTTGGGAATAGATGAAAATCAAAAGGGGCCGGGTAGGTACTATATGGAGGATGATCGATCACAGTGAACCCAAGGGGTCGGACTATTATAGATGTCGCAGCGCTCGTGTGTGGTCGTTTTGGACTTTTTGTTTTTTTTTCATATACTGTATCTGTGTTTGTCTGTCCAACTTTTGTGATTGCCGTTTTTCGAAATGTCCATTTATTTTTCAACTGAGCGACCTACTGTGGTATTTGTTACACATTTTTTGTTTTCAGGATGACTGCCTTCAGCAGTAGCTGGCATTTATGTATTAATTATTATTCTGTTTTTCTGTCTTTAGTGCAACTAAGGAGACCCGACACTATTCGCTTTTATTGACAAAGCATCTGAAGGGGTGGTTCTGTAAACATAGCGTATATAACATACACCTAGATCTTGAGAGTTAACGAATGAAAAGAGCTTTTACTTAGGAATGTGAGATGCAATTCACTTTCGGCGTTTATTACTGTTTCCTATTTGCTTCGAAGTCGGTATATTTACAGACACACCACTGGTGATGGTTTGTCATTCAAAGAGAAATACTTCCGGTCTGCGCTTGTTGTTGTTGTGGTCTTCAGTCCTGAGACTGGTTTGATGCAGCTCTCCATGCTGCTCTATCCTGCGCAAGCTTCTTCATTTCCCAGTACCCACTGCAACCTACATCCTTCTGAATCTGTTTAGTGTATTCATCTCTTGGTCTCCCTCTACGATTTTACCCTCCATGCTGCCCTCCAATACCAAATTGGTGATCCCTTGATGCCTCAGAATATGCCCTACCAACAGATCCCGTCTTCTAATCAAGTTGTGTCACAAATTTCTCTTCTCTCCAATTCTATTCAAAACCTCCTCATTAGTTATGTGATCTACCCATCTAATCTTCAGCATTCTTCTGTAACACCACGTTTTGAAAGATTCTATTCTCTTCTTGTCTAAACTATTTATCGTCCATGTTTCACTTCCATACATGGCTACACTCCATACAAATACTTTCTGAAACGACTTCTTGACACTTAAATCTGTACTCGATGTTAACAAATTTCTCTTCTTCAGAAACGCTTTCCTTGGATTGCCAGTCTACATTTTATATCCTCTCTACTTCGACCATCTTCAGTTATTTTGTTCCCCAAATAGCAAAACTCCTTTACTACTTTAAGTGTCTCATTTCCTAATCTAATTCCCTCAGCATCACCCAACTTAATTCGACTACATTCCATTATCCTCGTTTTGCTTTTGTTGATGTTCATCTTATATCCTCCTTTCAAGACACTATCCATTCCGTTCAACTGCTCTTCTAAGTCCTTTGCTATCTCTGACAGAATTACAATGTCATTGGCGAACATCAAAGTTTTTATTTCTTCTCCATGGATATTAATTCCTACTCCGAGTTTTTCTTTTGTTTCCGTAACTGCTTGCTCAATATACAGATTGAATAACATCGGGGATAGGCTGCGCTTAAGACGGAGAAAAATAATAATTGATACGTATTTTGTTTCTTCTATATTGATGAATTTTCCTATGTTCCATTTTTTCTGTGGTAATTTCAAATTTGGGTATTAAAAACGACTTTTTAGCTCACATAGTAACATAAACATTAAATTTTTATTACAAAAGAAAAAAATCTCAACAGGAACAGCATTTGGAATAGGCCAATATTTTCAAAGACCTTGGTTGCAGTTTACGTTCAGACAATTCCAGTGATATTGACCACAAAATTAATTGAATCATTCTTTAGTTTATGCGGCTCAGTTAAAAGAACATAAGACGCTGAAGCCAGTCTTGAGTCAATGGTAAAGTTTTATAAAGCGGTGGCAGTCCCTACCATCCTATATGTAACAGAGAATTGTACTCTTGACAGAAAAATAATAATGAATAAATGGACTTTCTGCGCTCGACTGTAGGATACAAAAGAGCTGTAAATGGACGCATAAGACTCAGATTACGTCTAAAGAACAGAATGGAGGAAATTAAAGCATATCATGCAAAATGGTTACATAATATTGAATGAATGGCCGATAATACAATACAAAATTAAAGTATAGTTACAGAACCGTAGGGAAACATAAGTAGAGGAAGATCACATAAATGTTTTCATGACCAATTTAGAAATCCTTAACTCTTAAAAAGACTAATCGTTTTTCTTCTTGATCACGGTAATGATAATGATGATAACAATTACGGTTTTGTGTACTCCATTCTTTACGTCTGTACCACAATATAACTGTGTTTACTTATTGTGTCCTGCCTTATTATGGGGATTTTCATTGCATTCCACTACTACCGTTCCACGATTTCACCATTATGTTTTTAAACCCGCATTTTCTGCATTTCTTGCCAACACTACAGACAAAAAGGAAGTAACCAGATACGCACGCACGCACACACACAATATATATATATATATATATATATATATATATATATATATATATATATATATAATCATGCCGCCTGCCACGAATTCCAACCGCAACGTCAGAATTGCCTCTCTCGTGCCTTTACCTTTCCTAAAGCCAAACTGATCGTCCACTGGTGCATCCTCAGTTTTCTTTTCCATTCTTCTGTATATTATTCCTGTAAGCAACTTGGATGCATGAGCTGTTAAGCTGATTGTGCGATAATTCTCGCATTTGTCAGCTCTGGTCGTCTTCGGAATTGTGTGGATGATATTTTTCCTAAATTCAGATGGTGTGTCGCCACACTCATACATTCCACACACCAATGTGAATAGTCGTTTTGTTGCCACTTCCCCAATTATTTTAGAAATTCTGGTGGAATGCTATCTATCCCTTCTGCCTTATTTGACCGTAAGTCCTCCAAAGGTCTTTTAAATTCTGATTTTAATGCTGGATCTCCTATCTCTTCTAAATCGACTCCTGTTTCTTCTTCTATCACATCAGACAAATCTTGCCCCTCGTAGAGACTTTCAGTGCATTCTTTCCACTTATCCGCTCTCCCCTCTGCATTTAACAGTGGAATTCCCTTTGCACTCTTAATGTTATCACCCTTGCTTTTAATGTCAACGAAGGTTGTTTTCACTTTCTTGTTTTCTTGAGTCTGTCCTTCCGACAATCATTTATTTTTCGATGTCTTCACATTTTTCCTGCAGCCAATTCGTCTTAGCTTCCCTGTACTGCCTATTTATTTCATTCCTCAACGACTTGTATTTCTGTATTCCTGACTATCCCGGAACATTTCTGTACTTCCTCCTTTCATCGATCAATTGAAGTATTTCTTCTGTTACCCATGGTTTCTTTGGAGTTACCTTCTTTGTACCTACATTTTCTTTCCCAACGTCTGTATGGCCCTTTTTAGACATGTTCATTCCTCTTCAACTGTACTGCCTACTAAGCTATCCCTTATCGCTGTACCTATAGCCTTAAGAGAACCTCAACAGTATCTCGTCATTCCTTAGTACTTCAGTATCCCACTTTTTTGCGTATTGATTCTTCCTGACTTTTGTCTTAAACTTCAGCCTACTCTTCGTCACTACTATATTGTGATCTGAGTATATATCTGCTCCTGGGTACGCCTTACAATCCAGTGTCCGACTTCGGAATCTCTGTCTGACCGTGATGTAATCTAACTGAAATCTTCCCTTATCACCCAGACTTTTCCTCCTCGCCGTCCGGAGTGGCCGAGCGGTTCTAGGCGCTTTAGTCCGGAACCGCGCGACCGCTACGGTCGCAGGTTCGAATCCTGCCTCGGACATGGATGTGTGTGATGTTCTTAGATTACTTAGGTTTAAGTAGTTCTAAGTCTAGGGGCCCGATGACCTCAGATGTTAAGTCCCATAGTGCTTAGAGCCATTTGAACCATTTTGAACCTGTGCTATGCCTCTGCATCACTGCTCACTGCTGAGCGCCAACTTCAGGGGTCTGTCTGGAGAGTACATGTACTCGGCCCTGAATTACACCTATCAATTTTCTCCTGCAAAATCACGAGTTGTGCACTTTTGCCGACTCCGAACTGTGCACCCGCTCCCAGAAATTTATCTTGGTGACTGGTTACTTGAAGTTGTTGAAACTTTTAATTCTTAGGTATTTTATTTGACGACAAGCCAACTTGGTTGCCATATGTCAGCCGGCTAAAGGCAACTGGCAGGAAGATGCTAAATGTTCTCTGTTTTCGTAGTAACTTCTCTGGGGCGCGGACCGCATGGTTCTTCTGAGATTTTACAAAGCTCTGATTTTATCCCGCTTGGGCTATGGATGCGTTGTCTGTGGGCCGGCAGTACCGTTGGTACTGAGATTGCTAGACCCTGTTCACTACACAGGTGTGCGGTCGGCAGGGGGGCCTTCCGTACGAGCCCTGCTGACAGCCCCCTGCCGGAAGCTCGTATCCCACCACTGCACGTTACACGACAGCCGCTTCTGTCAAATTATGCAGTCACATATCAATTGAAGACATAAAAGTCTGAAAATGAGTCCGTGATCATATTTCTGGCACTTTATTTTACAGGTCCGTATTTTTTTACTCTTCACTATTAGCGGTTTCAGCTACTGCCATCTTCATATCATAAAATATTCTGATGTAGTATCAACGTCAAACTAAACATGTAGGTACGTAGTAAGACACTTACTATGTACCTATACGCAGTTACAATCTGTCAGATGCCTGTTCACCTATGTCACTCAACTCTCTTGCACAACCAACAGTTCAAACTGTCTACAATGCTGTCAGTGGCATTGTAGCGAGAAGGAAGCGACTCTGCCTTACTTCTCTGGTTTCTGTGTCACTAACCTGGTGTCTTGCTGCTTCGGTAGTTCCTCGTTGAGCAGTAGTAGCGCTCAGGCGCCAGATTCCGTGTAGGTTGCGATCCTGCTGGAGTGGAGTGTTTAGCGATGCAAATTGTTAATTGTTAACAACGTTTGTACTACACTCGTTTTAATAAAGAAAATACTTTGGCACACACGTCACAGAATTTGCAATATGGCACCTCTGGGCTACGCCTTTATAATCAACCCTTTACAAAACATTAACACAGTTCTCCCTTGCCATACTCTTGATAGACACTGCCCACGACTCGTGGCGTTCTGATAACTAACCTTTATATCTTGTTTAATAGATGGAATATTTACTCGCGACCGTTCTTTCAGAGCCGCCCCCGGAAACTCGACCGTGCGTTTTGAGTGACGCCTCGCTACTAACTCGCCCTGTCTTCCCGAAGGACAAGAGAAACCCCACCTTTCTCCCTCAGCCAATAAGGACACTTCGCTCGTTTCCTATATCCAACCTTTCAGCCGATGGGCGTTCAGATCGCTGTTGCTAGGTGGATCTGACGTCACGTTTGCGGACATTGTGACGGAAGTTTGTCTCGTAACACTGTCTCAGATTGTAAGATCCTACTCCCGAATAGTTGGATCTTGTCCCTACTAGGGTCACAACATTGCCTCCTGTGGTTTCATCACAAAATGCTCCTTGCTGAAGTTTAATTGTCAAATGTACATGTAGCCTGGCTGCTAATGAGCATTCCCGCCAGCATAAATGTGCGTAATACTTGGCTTAAACACGTGAAGGGAATGCACGTATGCATTACATGTCTGCACATCGCCCAAAATTGGGTAGACCATCTGGGAACAGACTCTATACTCTACTGGAGGATCTCCAACACCCTCCTTTAGTCTGTGGTCCTAGACCTCCCTCTTGACATCCGCTGTAGTCTGTATCCTGTCCTGTGGTATCGATGGACTTGTTTTTTGGCCCCAAGAAGGTTGGTGATCCTACATTTCTCCGACACCTGTTTCGTTCGATCCTCCACTATTATTCTAATTCGATATGCATATACATGGACGGATCGAAAGTCAAGGACAGGGTTGGTTACGCTTTTGCAAATGCAACAGGCACGAGAGACACTCTCTGCCGAGCGCCTGCAATGTACACACTGCGGTGTTGGTTGCCATATCTCAGGCTTTGCGGTACGTTAAATCCCTTGCCACGACGAACTTTCTGATCTGTAGCGATTCCATGGGTTGCTTAAAGGCATGTCCATATGCTATCCCAAAAATCTTTTGGTCGCCAGCATCCAGGACCTACTGCTTGATCTCTACATCCCTGGAAAGACAGCGTCTGGACACTGGGCCACACAGCCCTTCCAGGGAATGAACTCGTCGACCGTCTCGCTAAAGACACAACTGCAGGAGATCAACCTGACGTCAGAATACCGGGCACCGACTTACAGCTTCGACGCAATATTTTGAGGCTCTGGGCACTGAAATGGCAGGCTGCTACAAAACAAAACAAGTTGGGAGCGATTAAAGGGTCCACTAGTGTGTGGAACAGCAAAGCTGGGAAAACCCCTGTGGAAGATATCAGCCCAAGTCTACGAGAAATTGCGATTCTGATGGAACTGTTTGGTGAAACGCCTGGGTGGACTTCGCATCAGCGCGACTTAAAGATGATTTGTACCACTGAGCCGCCAGGCCGTTAGCTACAGTAATTCTGTCATTAAGTCACTCTAACGTTACGAGGAAATGTTATTAGAAACATAATGATGTAGCAGTGGTTATAGATGCAAATCTGTGACGAGGGGGCGCGCATAATTTGATAGCAATAGTCGTGCCTTATAACTGCAGCACCACCGCCGCCAGAGACCTCCCCCCCCCCCCCCCCCCCCACTTGCTCCACAGTTTTCTCTGACACCAGCGGCACCAGAGGTGGCGCCCTGCCGTCTCAAAGGTGCGCCAGCGAGCGATCGCGTTATTTTGACGAAATTACAGTGTCGGCAATCCGGCCTAATGAACGCCATTGTCGACAAATTACGAGGTACTTGTCGGGTCGGGCGCCCCGCGCTGTCGAGTTATTCCCGACACACACCTCTGCAAGGTGCGGCGCGGCGAACAGCTACGGGATGTGGCGCCCTGAACGAGATTATCCTCGTGCTCTCTTAACCACGTACAGTGGAAATTTTCTCTCGGTTCGTCATCCTTCCCCTACATCATTCCGTTCTCCTTTTATTGCAGTTCCTGTTCTCTTCATACAGAAGAGTCTCCTTTTAATCTTCCTCTTGGTCCTCTTCGTACTTTGATTTCTACACTTTCTCCCTCTCCTCTCCCTCCTCATCTGATTCCTCATCCTCCACTTCTGTCTGCTCTTACAATTCTCCTTCCTCATTCCCTCCCAAAACATTTGTGGCATTTTTATAACCATTTTCTTTTTCTCATCTTACATTCCCACTTCTTCCCACTTATTCTCCTCTTCTTCCAGAATATTTTCCCCCTCTTCCCCTTGATATATTCCTCCTGTCTCCTCCTGCCATCTTCTTATTTATTTTTTCCTCGAGCAATTATAATCTTCTGTCTCATTCTCCTCCTTATTTATCTCTTGTTCTTCTCCAATTCTTCCTTTTGTCCTCGTCGTTCACCTTACTCTCTTCTTACTCCTCTCCCTTATTCACCTCATTCTTATTCTTCACCTCTTCTTTATTCTCGTATACCCTTCTTAACTTCTTCTTGCTCCTCCTCCTAGATTTACCATCTTCCTTAGTCTCATCGATATTCACTCTCTTTTTCTTCCTCCACCTCCACCTCATCCTCCTGCCTATTCAACACCTCATCTTCTTTATTTTCATTTTCTCCTTCTCGGTGTTCTCCTCATCATTTGTGTTTCCCCTCCCTCCCTTCGTTATATCCCTCCTCCTTATCCTTCTTCTTATACTTCTTAGTCTACCCATCCTCCATGACATTCTTCCCCTCCTCCTCCCCCCCCTCCTCACCATCACCTGTTCCTTACTCTTCTTGTTTTCTCCTTTTCCTTATTCCCATCTAATTTATTCTGCTCATCTTAGTCATCATTTTAGTCCTTCTCAGTCACCTCCTCCACATACTTCTTATTCTCCCCATCCTCCAACTTATTTTTCTCCATGCCGTAATCCTATCTTTCTCCTCTTCCTCCTCCTCCTCCTCTTCCTCCTCCTCCTCCTCTTCCTCCTCCTCCTCCTCTTCCTCCTCCTCAATTGCCACCTCCTCTTCCTCATTCTTCTCATTTCCTCTTTCTCTTTGTTCTTGTCTGATTTATTCTCCCCCTCCTCTTCCTTGTTTATGTCATTTTTAGTGTCATCCGTTTTCTTATTCTCTCTATCCCCCACCTTATTCTCCTCTGCCTTTGCCTCATCATCCCTTCTTCCTCCTGCTCCACCTCCTCCTCCCCCTCCTCCTCCTTGTTCTCCTCGCCATCCCATCCTTCCTCCTCTTTCTGTTCAAAACTGAAACCAAACAATCGTTATTTGTACATGAAAGACCATAACACCTTATAAAATTTCTCTTGGGGCATAACATGCTTAAATTTCTCGAGATACATACTTTTACTCTCCTTCGTAAAACACGACCACGCGAAGGACGACCCCAGGGTAACATGATAACATGTTCTTCAACTTCTAACTTAGTTTAGAAGTCTCTTTTCGTATCTTCCGAATGATTTGATTCCATAAAATGTAGAAAAACAATAGAGTTATATATGCGACTTGGTGCTGCTTTTCTGACTTTTATGATTTTGATATTGTTAATGTATATCTCCGATTTCGATACAAGTGACCATGCTTGGACACATGGCCTGTAATTAATACAATTCTCAATGTCTGATGTGTGACCGAGACCGGCAGTGTTCCGATAGAGAAGTGACATACACGATTTTTTAATATTAATTTAATTTTGTGTACGAATTTCTACGTTGTAGACTGTTAAGTGACTTGGAGTCATAGCACGATGCAGAAAATTATCCTTTGCCAGATGGAGTACTGTTTCTCGTTCTTCAGACCTATGGTGTGATACTACACGTAACTGACAATTACTGAAACCGTGCACCTTTTGGAGACAAGGCTAAACTCATTTCCACCGGTACGAGACGCATTGGAGCTAATTCGAAATAATGAGCTTCTTTTAGATGTATTTTCGTCGCGGGTTTGGAGAAGCAATGGCATCGTTTCGTTTCTGAAAACATCCTCGCCATGGACACATAAATAGGCTGGTCCTCCTTCGAGAGGAATGCTGTTTCCGTCGCTCCTAGTTTCACAGCCAGCGACCTAAAATCTCCGAAGGCAAAAGCCGCCTCCTCAGTCGCCGGCTGCCTCTTGTAATCGCCATGCAGCCTTCTGCTCTCTCAGCGGCATTCACGGCAGCGTCCTCTGCCTAAACTTTGCGAGACACAAACATTAAAGTAAGACTTCGCGATTATCTACAGAAGCGACTCTCCTTCACGTAATTAGCAAGGAAAACCGCGAATATATTTTCCCACAAAACGGTTGTCCTCGCACATACAAACGACAAAAGGCGATTCACTGGCATTTACTCCATTAGCGGACAGGCGGAAACCTGCTACGGTCCGAAGTAATTCTGTGCATCTTTTCGACGATATAGCCGCTTTTCTGCTAATGGATCCTGTTTACTTTCGTAGCAGAAAGCTTACAAACCGCAGTGTAAAAATTGCATTCTGTTTGATCTTTTTTCTGTTCCTTTTAATTTTATAGGAAAAAAGCGGAGCTATGGCGAGAAAAAGTTAAACCCACAGATCGAGAAATACTGACGCAGGTTTGTATCTGTTTGCTTGGGAGAGCAAGGAGTTTTCGCTTTGTAAATTGATGATTACAGGTACAATTAATTCCTCTTTTTTTGTAGGCGCCTCGGGTACATAAAGAGGAGGAAGAAAAGTAACAAGCAATTGTGTGCTATCAGTTATTACGGACAGGTGCGTTTGATGTGCGGAAAGTCTTCTCGTTCCATTTACCACAGAATCGTTTTTTTTCTGTACGCCGCTGGTGGAAAATAATTCGGTTTGTGTTCCTGGAGGTAGAAACGCGGCAGTGTAAATACAAGATGTCTCACGAGCGCTGAATCCTGCTCTGCGTTGGAACCCATATCAGGGAGGCACACGAGTATGCTTAGGCCGTTGCCGGGACTTTGGCTGGTAGCTTATAGGTTTTAGTCGAACTAGAAGAATTAGAAGCGATCTTGCAATAAAGTCGGAAAAAATCGCTGTGGCGTCGTCCTAATATGCCACCCCTCCTTCACCCACACTGTTCATAGTTGTTAGGAGACACATCCGTAAGGCTTTCACATCTTCGTTAACCATCCGAGAACAACAAGCGGACTGCTTGGGGGAGAGACCTTAGATTCACCTCGATAAGACCTCTCTGTGACTCTATATGACGGTAGTATCTGCTCCCGAAAGAACAGTTACCGTGGATGACCATGCAGCTTTGCTAGAAATGAAATGATAATTAAATGGACACCCTAGCTGCAAACAGGCGTTGATGTACTTCATTGGGGACATGTTGAAAATGTGTGCCACGACCGGAACTCGAACCCGGGATTTCCTGCTTACATGGCAGACGCTCTATCCATCTGAGCCACCGCGGGCACAGAGGATAGTGCGTCTGCAAGGACTTATCCCTTGCACGCTCCCCGTGAGATCCACATTCCCAACATGTCCACACCACTACATTCGTAGTGCGCCTAATAGATGTTTGCCCATCGTACTCATTACTCGTGGCAGATTAATCTACCAAGTCCCGTACGAGTTCGGGCATAGCGTGTGCGTTCAACATGTCCCCAATGAAGTACATCAACGCCTGTTTGCAGCTAGGGTGTCCATTTAATTATCATTTCATTTCTAGCAAAGCTGCATGGTCATCCACGGCAACTGTTCTTTCGGGAACAGATATTACCGTCATATATAGTTAAAATATGGCTTCCCAGCCATTGACCTTCTTGTGCGAACGCACACGCTATGCCCGAACTCGTACGGGACTTGGTAGATTAATCTGCCACGAGTAATGAGTATGATGGGCAAACATCTATTAGGCGCACTACGAATGTAGTGGTGTGGACATGTTGGGAATGTGGATCTCACGGGGAGCGTGCAAGGGATAAGTCCTTGCAGACGCACTATCCTCTGTGCTCGCGGTGGCTCAGATGGATAGAGCGTCTGTCATGTAAGCAGGAGATCCCGGGTTCGAGTCCCGGTCGGGGCACACATTTTCAACATGTCCCCAATGAAGTACATCAACGCCTGTTTGCAGCTAGGGTGTCCATTTAACTATCATTTCACCTCTCTGTGACTTCGCCATGACGTGTACATGCCCAGCTTCGACCGTCAGTGATGTATATCGACTCTCGTGGTCCTATAGAATATGGGCGGATAAGTGCGGTGAGCCTCCCGTAGCATGAACTTAATGATTCTTAGAAATAATGTGACTGATTGCTGTTTGCAATACCTAACTGATTCCAAGCATGAAAGTGCTTCATTCAGAAATAAGTTGTGCAAATGCGTAATCGTTGTGTGTGCCTCATAACTATTAATAAATGGAAATGTGTGTATTTAAAGGTTGAGCACCAGTCGATAAAAGATATCTTGCTTTATCTTATTCGAATTGACCTGTTTATTGACTTCATTATATTTGTTCTGTTTATTCGTTTGAGGACCATACATATACAAAATTAGACTCCCTTCGCACACTAGAATAATAAATGCAATATTACCAGAACACTCTTCTGAAACCGGAGTATCGTTGTTACTGTGGTAGGCACTCTTGTGAAGCAGTCAGCTGGTACACTATGTGATCAAAAGTACCCGCACACCTGGCTGAAAAAGACAAGTCTGGAATTCAATATGGTGTTGACCCACCCTTAGCCTTGATGACAGCTTCCAGTCTCGCAGGCATACGTTCAGTCGGGTGCTGGAAAGTTTCTTGGGGAATGGCAGCCAATTCTTCACGGAGTGCTGCACTGAGAAGAAGTATCAATGTCGGTGAGGCCTGTCACGAAGTTGGCGTTCCAAACCATCCAGTGGGTAAGATTCAAGTCAGGACTCTGTGCAGGCCAGTCGATTATAGGGATGTTATTGTCGTGTAACCACTCCGCCTCAGGTCGTACGTTGAGAACAGATGCTTTACAGTGTTGAAAGATGCAATCGCCATACCCGAATTGCTCTTCAACAGTGGCAAGCAAGAAGGTGCTTAAAACATCAATGTAGGCCTGCTGTGATAGTGTCACGTGAAACAACAAGGGGTGCAAGTCCGCTCCATCAATTACACGACTCCACCATAACACCACCGCCGCCGAATTTTACTGTTGGCACTACACACGCTGGCAGATGACATTCACCGGGCATTCGCCATACCCACACCCTGCCATCGAATCGCCACATAGTGTACCGTGATTCGTCACTCCACACAACGGTTTTCCACTGTTCAATCGCCCAAGTTTTACGCTCCGTACACCAAGCGAGGCGCCGTCTGACATTTACTGGCTTGATATGTGGCTTATGAGCAGCCGCTCGAACATCATATTCAAGTTTTCTCACCTCCCGCCTATCTGTAATAGTACTTGCATTGGATCCTGATGCAGTTTGGAATTACTGCGTGATGGTCTGGATAGATGTCTGCCTATTACACATTACGACCGTCTTCAACTCTCGGCGGAGTGGACCTACGAATGTTTAGGAGTGTGGAAATTTCGGGTACGGACGTATGACCACGTTCGAAGCCCGTGAGGTCGCGGAGCGCCCCATTCTGCTCCCTCACGGATGTCCAATGACTACAGAGGTCGCTGATATGGAGTACCTGGCCGTAGGTGGGAGCACAATGCACCTAATATGAAAATCGTATGTTTTCGGGGGTGTACGGATACTTTTGATCACATAGAGTGTAATTACAAATTTTGGATACTGTTGCCGCTGTTTCTTTCTTTCAAAATACATCCTGCGACTTGATGCATTAACTCTTGAATTCTTGACTACTGCTCGAGTGGTTGGTTCAAATGGCTCTGAGCACTATGCGACCAAACATCTGAGGTCATCAGTCCCCTAGAACTTGGATCTACTTAAACCTAACTAACCTAGGGACATCACACACATCCATGCCCGAGACAGGATTCGAACCTTCGACCGTAGCGGTCGTGCGGTTCCAGACTGAAGCGCCTAGAACCGCTCAACCACACCGGCCGGCGCTCGAGTGTTTGGGATTCGTACCAGGATGGATTGAAGGAAGACATCGAAGCGGTTCAGAGGCGGGCTGCTAGATTTGTTACATGCAGGATCGAACAACTCGTGTTAAGGAGATGCTTCGGGAACTAAAATGGAAGTCCTGGAGGGAAGGTGAAGTTCTTTACGAGAAAGACTATTGAGAAAATTTAGAGAACCGGCATTTGAAGCTGACTGCCGCACTATTCTACTGCTGCGAACACATGTTGCGTATATGGCTGACGAAGATAACATACGAGAAATTAGGCCTAATACGGAAGAATAAAGGCGTTCGTTTTTCCCTCGCTTTGTTTCCTAGTCGAACAGGAAACGAAAGTACTAGTAGTGAAACAAGGTACCCTCCGCCTCGCACCATACAGTGGCTCGCGGAGTATCTAAGTAGATGTAGATGTAGAATGCAAAACTACTTACTCGGGCCTTGTTTCTTGACTTCCGCAAGGCGTTTGATACAGTTCCCCACAGTCGTTTAATGAACGAAGTAAGAGCATATGGAATATCAGACCAATTGTGTGATTGGATTGAAGAGTTCCTAGATAACAGAAGGCAGCATGTAATTGTCAATGGAGAGAAGTCTTCCGAAGTAAGAGTGATTTCAGGTGTGCCGCAGGTGAGTGTCGTAGGGCCGTTGCTATTCACAATATATATATACATGACCTTGTGGATAACATCGGAAGGTCACAGAGGTTTTTTGCGGATTATGCTGTAGTATATCGAGACGTTGTAACAATGGAAAATTGTACTGAAATGCAGGGGAATCTGCAACGAATTGACGCATGGTGCAGGGAATGGCAATAGAATCTCAATGTAGACAAGAATACATAGAAAGAAAGATCCTTTATCATTTAGCTACAATATAACATGTCAGCCACTGGAAGCAGTTAATTCCATAAATTATCTGGGAGTACGCATTAGGAGTGATTTAAAATGGAATGACCGTATAAAATTAATCGTCGGTAAAACAGATGCCAGACTGAGATTCATTGGAAGAATCCTAAGGAAATGCAGTCCGAAAACAAAGGAAGTAGGTTATAGTAGACATGTTCGCCCACTGCTTGAATACTGCTCACCGGTATGGGATCCGTACCAGATAGGGTTGATAGAAATAGAGAAGATCCAACGGAGAGCAGCGCGCTTCGTTACAGGATCATTTAGTAATCGCGAAAGCGTTACGGAGACGATAGATAAACTCCAGTGGAAGACTCTGCAAGAGAGACGCTCAGTAGCTCTGTACGGGCTTTTGTTGAAGTTTCGAGAACATACCTTCACAGAGGAGTTAAACAGTATATTGCTCTCTCCTACGTATATCCCGCGAAGAGTCCACGAGAATAAAATCAGAGAGATTAGAGCCCACACAGAGGCATACCGACAATCTTTCTTTCCACGAACGATACGAGACGAATAGAAGGGAGAACCGGTAGAGGTACGGAAGGTACCCTCCGCCACACACCGTCAGCTGGCTTGTGGAGTATAGATGTAGACGTAGATGTAGAACTGCTTCAAGGAAAACATGCGAGTAACGAAGCGGCTCAGTCAGTAAGGAAACGTTACTCGGAGTCTCGTGGTGTATTTGTTACTGTGTAACGGATGCGTACGATACGCAACAGCTGTGACCGGTGCACGAGAGAGGAGGACATTACGCTGCCGTAGCTAGCGCCGCCTCGCCAGGTGGAACGTGGCATGCCCGAGCAGAGAAACAGCCCGTCCTAAGCAAACAGTGTCTGGCGCGCCGGAGGCAGTAGCTAGCGTTGTCAGGCTGGCTACACCGTGGCGTCTGCCGCGAGTCAAAATGTTATTCCTGCCCGCGGCCACCTCGCTGCGACCGCAGTAGCAGCAGCAGCAGCATTCCTCACGGCGACGCACGACACGCACTCCGTATCGCGGAAGATCTCCAGCCCCTGTAGAGCTTTGAGGGCGACCCACTAGCTCAGTCAACTCACATTCTCAACACGTCGACGACTTACACGCTTGTCGCATACGGGATCAGATGTCAAACTCTTCCTCCATGTCTGCATCTACATCTACTTTTACACCTACATAGAAACAACCCATTCCACTGTGCAAGATCTACATCTACATCTACAGAGAAACGTGCAGGATCTACATCTACATATAAACAACTCATTCCACTGTGCAGGATCTACATATACATAGAAACAACCCATTCCACTGTACAGGATCTGCATCTACATCTACATAGAAACAACCCATTCCACTGTACAGGATCTACATCTACATAGAAACAACCCATTCCGCTGTGCATGATCTACATCTACATAGAAACAACTCATTCCACTGTGCGGGACATTCTACAACGGCGATCAATAAGTAACGGAACACATTTTTTCCTCTGCCACTTTCTGTTGTCGGACATCGTCGAATATTCGCGCTTCACCCACTATAGTTTCATGAAGTTCCGATACTTACGGCACTATACGCAGCATTCAAAATGCGATCTGCAGCACACGTGTGTTCCAAGCAAAGAGCTGTCATTGAGTTTCTTTTGGCGAAAACCAGAGCATAGCAGATATTCGTAGGAGCCTGCAGAATTTCTACGGGGACCTGGCAATTAACAAAACTACGCTGAGTCATTCGGTGAGGCGTCTTCATCATCGCAACAAGGCCGCGCAAATCTCTCCGATCTCCCCCGCGCAGCCGGCCGCACCCAGCTGCCACTACTGCAACGTTGGAACGTGCGGACACTCTCATTCCATGTGATCGACAGACAACAATCAAATACTGCATTGCTCAACTGGCTGACTCTGTTGGTTGTCTTGACACAGTCGTCCACCAGTTGGCGTAGTCATAGGTGTGTGCCCAGTGGGATCCTGGCCGCCAAGCGGAAGAGCCGTGGAGAGCTACAAAGGTCCATCTGCGCGGATTTGCTGGCGCGTCGAGCCTGATCGTGACAATTTTCCGTCGAGCAGCGTCACAGGCGATGAGACGTCGGTTCATCACTTCCAACCTGAAACAAAACGGCAATCCAAGGAGTTGCGCTACACTACCTCTCCTCTGAAGATAAATTCACAACCACAACCTCTGCCGGTTAAGTCATAGCGATAATCTTCTGGAACTCTCAAGGGATTTTCCAGAATGAGATTTTCACTCTGCAGCGGAGTGTGCGCTGATATGAAACTTCCTGCCAGATTAAAACTGTGTGCCGGACCGAGACTCGAACTCGGGACCTCTGCCTTTCGCGGGCAAGTGCTCTACCAACATTTTTTTTTTAATCTCATTTTGTTCGCTTTTGTTCGATGCGTCTGTTCGGGGCGGACGTCGTAAGACATCCGTTTAAGTTCGTTGATGATCGATTAACTCAGGTTTTTTTGTTACAGAGGGCGCGTAACCCTCTGACCGAACACGCTGAGCTACCGTGCCACCATCAACTGAGCTACCCAAGCACGACTCACGCCCATGTCTCCGCAATATCCTTTCTTCCAGCAGTGCTAGACCTGCATGTTCGCAGGAGAGCTTCTGTAAAGTTTGGAAAGTAGGAGACGAGGTACTGACGGAAGTAAAGCTGTGAGGACGGGGCGTGAGTCGTACTTGGGTAGCTCAGTTGGTAGAGCACTTGCCCGCGAAAGGTAAAGGTCCAGAGTTCGAGTCTCGGTCCGACACACAGTTTTAATCTGCCAGGAAGTTTCTCAAGGGGTTATTCTATTTGATATTCTCGCTCACTATGCAGCGATTAACTCTAATGTGTGTTGAGCTACTCTGAGGAAAGTGAAGAAACATCTGTAGCGTGATCGTCGCCACAAAAATGCAAACGAACTTCACCTTCAGCGGGGATAGGTCTCCCGAAACACCCTTCCTGCCAGCCGAACGTTGCCATTTGCCTTTCCGTAAGTAAACACCGTGTGGGCTGGCTCTCGATTTGAATACGGAACCACCGTGCACAACGCTGTATCACGTCCACTACAAGGTGAGTCAGCAAGAGAAGTGAATCGGACACACCATTACCAACTACTATGGCAGCAGAGAGCCCTAGGACATGACGTATATGGAACAGTACGGCCCTCTACAATGAAACCATGCGTACTGTACCTATGGCTGCACGGTACAGCACGTATTAGACCGCAATCTCTGTAACAAATTCTGATATACACACTTCAAAAAAAGTTAGAAGGAAGGTCAGCGTTGGCCGTAATTTTGATGATTTATTAACAGCAAAATCGTTTTTCGGTCCATAATGGTCATCTTCAGTGCTTTAGCATACAAATTAAAGCTCGTAGGCACTGGTGTCTAGTTATTAGCAGTAACAGAAGCGTCTAAATCATCAAAATTACGGCCAACGCTGACCTTCCTTCTAATTTTATTTATCATATGGTCGTTGTCCACACAGCACTCTATGGAGTCGCCAATCAACATAAAGAAATTTTTGCATCACCCGGGTTCCCAGAACAACTGAACACAGACGTTGACTGTGGATATTGTATCACAGACACAGTCCCTTTGTTCAGAGATGTCACTAAACCCGCCAAAGATGTAAAAACCATGCATGAGCAGCGCCTATTAGACGGAGGGGCTCCGACAGCCGACCAGTTCCAGTCGTTCCACCAGGAAGGAGGTACACGGCTCGTGTTGTCTATAGTTCAACCATGCCTAGACGGTCAATACTGCGGTTCGAACGCGTCCGCATTGTTACTTTGTGCCGGAAAGGGCTCTCAACAAGGGAAGTGTCCTGGCGACTCGGAGCGAAAGAAAGCGATGTTGTTCGGGCATGGAGGAGATACAGAGAGACAGGAACTGTCGATGAGATGTTTCTCTCAGGCAACTCAAGGGCTACTACTGCAGTGGATGACCGCTACCTTCAGATTATGGCTCGGAGGAACCCTGACAGCAACGCCACCATGTTGAGTAATGGTTTTCTTGCAGCGACAGGACGTCGTGTTACAACTCAAACTGTGTGCAATAGGCTGCATAATCCGCAGCTTCAATCCCGACGTCAATGGCGTAGTCCGTCTTTGAAACCACGACGCCATGCACCGCGGTACAGATGGGCCCAACAACATGCCGAATGGACCGCTGAGCATTGGCATCACTTTCTCTTCACCGATGAGTGTCGCATATGCCTTCAACCAGACAATAGTCGGAGACGTGTTTCGGTGTAACCCGGTCAAGCTGAACGCCTTAGACACACTGTTCAGTGAGCGCAGCAAGGTGCAAGTTCGCTGCTGTTTTGGGGTTGTATTATGTGGGGCCGACGTACGCCGCTGGTGGTCATGGAAAGCGCCGTAACGGCTGTACGATACTTGAATGCCATCCTCCGACCGATAGTGGAACCATATCGGCAGCATATTGGCAAAGCATTCGTATTCATGGACGACAATTCGCGCCCCCATCGTGCACATCATGTGAATGACTTCCTTCAGGATAACGACATCGCTCGTCGAGAGTGGCCAGCATGTTCTCCAGACTTGAGCGCTATCGAACATGCCTGGGATAAATTGAAAAGGGCTGTGTATGGTCGGCGTGACCCACCAACCGCTCTGAGGGATCTACGCCGAATCGCCGTTCAGGGTGGGACAATCTGGTTTAACGGTGCCTTGGTGAACTTGTGGATAGTATGCCACGGCGAATACAGGCACGCATCAATGCAAGAGGACGTGCTACTGGGTATTCGAGGTACCGGTGTGTACAGCAATCTGGACTACCACCTCTGAAGGTCTCACTGCAATGTGTGGTCTTCATGAGCAATAAAAATGGCGGAAATTATGTTTATGTTCATCTCTATTCTAATTTTCTCTACAGGTTCCGGAACTCTCGGAAGTTTTTTCGGTTCCGGTACTGTTGGTCCAGATTGTCCCGCTCCTCAACGACGATTCGGCGTAGATCCCTCAGAGTGGTTGGTGGGTCACGCCGTCCATACACAGCCGTTTTCAAAGCTTTTTTAGATTAATTTTGCTGTCCATGATCCTTTGGTAACGTTTGTTCTAAGGACGAGCGGGAGGCGGTGCCACTCATTTTTCGCGGTTATTCGGAAGCAGGGCGTGGCCCAAGGACGCCGCATCCGTCCCCCGAAGCGCTGCAGAACTCGATGGCGAGGTGACCATGGAGCCGCGTTCGGTAACGCGGCCAAATTAAAACCGGTTATCTGACAATAAGTTAGCGCGGAGCGGGCGCTTTCAGCGGCACAATTAGTTTGCGCAGAATTAATCTTCTGCGTGATTGTGTTAATGTCCCGAAACTAAATGAAATTAAACCACAAATTAACGCTGATTGCGACCGCAGCGCCACATTTGTCTTGGCCGCGCAGGTAGTCTGTAGCACCAGCGGCAGTAGCAGCTGCGCGTATTTCAGCTCCGCCGGTCCGGATAACGCGCCGACACGTTTAATGCGCGCGCACGCACACACTCGCACACACACACACACACACACACACACACACACACGCACACGCACACACACACACACACTGGCTGCGTGCGTGACCGACCCATTCTCACCTCCACAACAACAGGGCGACAAACGCAGCGTCACATACCCATTTTTACCCTGAGGTGTTTAGGGGCATTCCGATGTGTGTTAGTACTGATACGTTTGTTGACAAATAACTCAACCAGGCACCAGTAGCTTTAAAATGTTTATGTTAGTGCCATAACCCGTTCCGACCTACCATCCCGATCTTCAGATGGGGAACATTTCCAGTTAGCATACAATGAAGACTTTCACGACCGGATAGTACTGTTGTTGATAATTCTCCCGGGTTATATGGCCGTGGTCCATGGAATTCTTCTATTCCTAACGTTTCGTCCAATACTACGTTGGACATCCTCAGAGGTATGGTTGGTCATGCTGAGTCCTGCCGACAGTCGGCAGGCCGACAGTCGGCAGGACTCAGCATGACCAGCCATACCTCTGAGGATGTCCAACGTAGTATTGGACGAAACGTTAGGAATAGAAGAATTCCATGGACCACAGCCATATAACCCGGAAGAATTATCAACAACATTTCCAGTTACATTGATGTTTTGATTAGCAGCAAGCTGTCTACCCCTGCGCCGCTCAAGAATATGTGAATATTTAGTGCCACTTAATGTGTTGTATTATTAATAAAAACATGCCAATATACTTGCGTTTATTTAGATGTAAGCTTAAACAGTTTTATACACTTACATGGGTTCCAGGGGCTGGAGATAAGCTCCGTTGCTGTCCTTATGTTTATCCGAGGTGATGTCTACGCTGTTTCACTGCAAGCAGCATACATATCCCCACACGTATTATAAAAATAGATTTACGTATGTATGTGTGTGTGTGTGTGTGTGTGTCAGTGTGTGTGTGTGTGTAGGTTGCACATCCGCTCCTAAAACGCTGGACCAATTTCAACCAAATCACCAAATCCCTTAGTGTCCCGCCTGCATCAGTTGAAGTGTGTGTGTTTGTGTTTGTGTGTGTGTATGTGTGTGTTTGTGTGAGTGTGTGTCTGTGTGGGGGTGTGGGTAAGAACCACCTCTCATAGCTCAGCAGATGTGGAGTCACAAACGACAAGTCGCGTGTAAAAATGGCCGCATCATGCATGACCTCTAAATACATCTACTCTTTACTACTAAGACACTCCTATAGTCGAATCAGCTTCAATAAATCCATGAAACCTGGCAGCGATTTTGACAGCTTTCAACTGCGAAGCGCAAACAGCTGCAAAATGGTTCAAATGGCTCTGAGCACTATGGGACTTAACTTCTAGGGCCATCAGTCCCCTAGAACTTAGAACTACTTAAACCTAACTAACCTAAGGACATCACACACATCCGTGCCCGAGGCAGGATTCGAACCTGCGACCGTAGCAGCAGCGCGGTTCTGGACTGAAGCGCCTAGAACCGCTCGGCCACCGCGGCCGGCGCAAACAGCTCCAGGCGAAAACAATAGCCGTCTGTAGAGCTATGAAGAGGCGTTGCGTTAGAGATGTTTACCAAATCGCGCTGTGGACACGCGAAGAAGTTGCACCCAGTGTTTTTCGATACTACACTACAAACACAGTTCATTTTCTGTTTTCGTTTCTAATAGAAAACTGGCAAAATTAGTACCTGGCGATGCGACGTATGTGAGCTTGTTGTAAATAAATCACTGTTACCCACTTCATAAAATTCTTAATGTCAGTTAGAGCGTCATATGCTTGCTTTAGAGCTGTTTTTCCCTTTTTTTTTTGTTGTTGTCTACAGTGCAAAGAGTATTCATGAGGCAAAGCTATCAAGATATAATTCATTTCGTATTCAGAAAGATGTAAACTAAGAAAAGAAGGTGTGTGTAAGGGGGGGAATTGGAAGCTTCTCATCACGTAAGACGTCCACGGTGACGTTGGGCAGAATTGTGGTAAAATTTGGTGCAATGTGGCATTATTAACTCACTTTACACCTCACAGAACTGGTGTCTTTTTCGCGTGATTCGACGCCGCACTGTTTGAAGCGTCTCTGAGCCCGCGGGTGACGTCGCAGGGCTCCACGCTTTTTTGCACTATTACAGAGGAACGATTTATGTATCTTTGAGCCAATTTCAGACTTCTGCGTCGCAGTGGCGGAAAGTGATGTGGCTTCAAAACTTGGCCGTTTAATTCTTTTGCCTAGTGTAGCATTAACATAACAGATACAGAAAATCAAACCAAGAGCGATGAGTTTCGTCAACGGATCGCGTAGTGTGTGTGACGGCGTTACTCAAATGCTTATACAACTGTAGTGGCAGGCGCTACAAGAGAGACAACAGCAGCGTCTGCGAAGAGCCTGATGGAGCTTTCGGCGTTTTCCTTTTAGATCATTTACATAAAGGGTGATTCAGCTGCCCCTAGCATTGGGTTTTCCGCAGCCCGCATCACCTTCAAATACCATTCACAAGGCTTTCATATTCTCTCGCTCACTACATGCAAACTGTTGACCCTGCAGAGAAAATAAAAATGTTTGGTCTCCCATCGGGCGCCTCCCCAGGTTGCGGATAGGGGAATGCTCACCAGATATGGTGGGTACCAGGGAAATAAAATACCCGGGGTGGACCAAAACTAGCAACTGCTGCCTTGTAGTATGATATTGGCTTATCAAAGGCTAAAGGAAGAAAACCTTGAGTAAAAATTACCTGGTCCTCCGGGTTGGGGGTTGTGCAGCGGGCCAGCTCCTCACTCACATAAAAACATAAAAATGCTAAAAAACCTAATAATATGCCTCGGAAAAATTGGAACTTTGGAGGACGAACTGGCGATGAGAAACGGAAAATTATGTTTGGATTCTGGAATGTGCAAGGTATTTCCACTAAAATAAATTTACTACCTGCAGAACTTGACATGTTCAACATGGATGTTGTCGTACTCTCTGAAACAAAGAAGAAAGGCCAAGGAGAAGAAGAACTGGATAATTATGTGCATATCTGGAGTGGGGTACCAAAAGCAGTAAGAGCCAAAGCAGGAGTCTCCATTATGATAAAGAAATCATGGAAAGAAAGAATCACAAATTGGACTATTCATCAATCAACGTATTATAACTGTTGAAATGACATTATTTGCTAGGGAAGTTGTGGTTATTGGCGTATATGCACCCACTAACGACACAAAAGATAAGGAGAGAGATACATTTTGGGACACCCTCAGGGAGACTATTGAAAAAATCCCAAGAAGAAAGGAACTGATTATCATGGGAGATCTGAAGAGAAGGGTAGGAATTAGAGAATCTTGTAGAATAGTAGGAAAACATGGAGAGGACGAATATAATGACAATGGGGAACGACTGGTTGCAATTTGTGAACAATTTGATCTAAAAATTACCAACACATTTTTCAAACATAAGGACATTCATAAATATACTTGGCAACAGAACACCAAAGAACTTCGTTCTATAATAGATTATATTATCATTAGGCAAACAAGTAGTTTCAAAGCAGTAGACATCAGATCTTATAGAGGAGCCCAATGTGGATCAGACCACTATCTAGTTAAAATGAACTCTTTCTGGCCATGGGAGAATGCAAGGAGTGATACAAGTACCATAAATAAAACGAACCAGACCGAGAAAGATGATAATTTACCTTTTAATATTGACAGCCTACAAGACGAAAGTATCAGAACACTCTTTGCGGCCAGGATGGAAAGGAAACTGGTTGAATCATTTGAAGGAACTTCAGAGGAAATATATGACTATATAAAAGCTAATGTGAAAATCATAGCAACAGAGGTGTTGGGTAAAAAAGATAGCAACCATAACCGTGCAGCAGAGTGGTGGTCAGAGGAACTAGAGGCCCTCGTTAGAGAAAAACGAAATGCGTTCCTTCAGTGGTTGAATGATAAATCAGAAGGTCAATATACAAGGAAAAGAAGAATGAAGTGATGAAAAAAATAAGGATGGCACAAAATGAAGCATGGGAAAGAACATGTGCCAAGGTGAATAGCAAATTAGGATTTGGGAGAGCAAAAGAAGCATGGTCAGTATTGAAAGGGCTTCGACAGGATACAAAAAGCAAAACTAATCTCAAACTGATAACACAAAAGGAATGGGAAGAGTATTTCCAAAAATTATTAAATGGGGCCAGAGAAGAATATCTAGAAGGAGGAACAGGGGAAGATAAAGGATATGAAGATGATGAGATCCAGATTTTAGAAAGTGAAGTACTTCAGGCGTTGAGAACAGGAAAGAATGGTAAATCACCGGGACCAGGAAATATCAATCTGGAGTGTCTGAAATATGTTGGTGACAAAATTGTGAAACTGATAACACAGCTCTTCAACAAAATGATACACGGAGATTCAATACCCAACGAGATGAAGCTAGGTTACATTAATACAATATTTAAGAAAGCGGATCGCAAAATTTGTTCAAACTATCGAGGAATTTGTGTTACAAACACATTAATGAGAATTTTTGCGAAAGTAATTAAATACTAACTGGAAAAAAATTTTAGAACCCAAGAAGAACAATGTGGATTCACGGCTGGGAGATCATGTGTAGACCATATTTTCACATTACGACAGATTTTGGAGAAACACAGGGAAAAATCAAAAAATATAGGATTAATTTTCATAGATCTAGAAAAAGCGTATGATACTGTTCCAAGAAAATTACTTTGGAGAGCACTACATATGGCAAACATAAACCCTTCCTTGATTAAAATAATACAACAGATGTATAAAGATAACATTTGCCAAGTGAAAGTTGGTAATAAACTTTCACAGAAATTTAGAACAAGCAAAGGCTTTTTACAGGGCTGTCCCACGTCACCATCATTATGTAAAATCTATATAGATATTAGCCTTAGAACATGGTCTCGTAAATTTAATAGTATGGGATTAGAAATAAGAGATGGAGTTTACCCACGTCATTTATTATTTGCTGATGATCAAGTAGTCGTAGCACAAGATGGGGAGGATGCTAACTATATGTGCAATCAACTAGCAGTAGCATACCAAACTTGGGGTTTTAAGATTAATCACCAAAAACAAAATACTTGACTAATGATTCACATGAGGAAGGAAAGAAAATCAAAAAGATAAACACTTTCTGTTATTTGGGATCCATTTTAGAAATCGAGGGAAAATCAGAGTCAGGAATCAATAAAAGAATTACTAGCGGGCGGAGGGTCATTGGGATGCTTAACTCAGTCTTACGGGGCAGGAATGTAATGAGTAGAACTAAAACATTTATATACAAATCCATATTAGAGAGTGTGGTTCTGTATGGAACGGAGACCTGGACAATTAACATGAAGCACATTAAAAAATTACAAGCTCTAGTGATGGACTTTTGGAGAAGATCGGCAAGAATCTCCAGGAAAGAAAAGATAAGGAACACCGAAGTAATAAGGAGAATGGAAATAAAAGAAAGAATATATGACGTAATGGATAGGAAGAAATTACAGTGGTACGGGCATGTACGACGAATGGAGAAAACCAGAATACCAAAATTGATACTGGAGTGGGAACCGGAGGGGAGCAGAAGAAGAGGACGACCTGTGACCACCTGGCTCCAAAATGTACAGCACACAATGAGGAGAATGGGCGCAGAGGAAGAAGACACACAAGATCGAAACACCTGGAGAAATATTTTGAGAATATAGTTTAAGAACGTTTATTGTTTGTATTGTAATTTCCAAGTAAATTGTTATGTTGGAGATAAGCCTCTGTAATGAGGAAAAGCTCAAAATAATAAATAATAATGATAGGAAATTTACTGTAGTTAATTTTAAACTTGTATACGTTTCGCTGGAGCCCACAGTTTTCGAGTTATTGATGAAAACCGCGTTTGAAGGGCGTTTTTGTAAGTTCTTCTTGAATTTTTTTCGAAAATTACGACCGTTAGCGAAAACTCGTCCAAGTACAAAATTTAACTACATTAAATTTGCCACGGAAAGGTCCTGTTCATTTTTCCTGCAGGACTAACATTTCGCACGAAGGAGCAAGCGACATGAAATCATTGTGCTGCGTATTTGAAGGTGTTGCGGGTTGCATAAGTCACAACAAAAAAACTGGCTCGGAGCACTATGGGGTTAACCTGAAGTCATCAGTCCCCTAGAACTTAGAACTACTTAAACCTAACCAACCTAAGGACATCAGACACATCCACGGCCGAGGAAGGATTCGAACCTGCGGCCGTAGCCGTCGCGCGGTTCCGGACTGAAGCGCCTAGAACCGCTCGGCCACCGCGGTCGGCTCCCGACTATAACGTCTAGTCGATTCTGAGAGACTCTGCAGTACGACCTCCTGCACCATAGCAATGTTTACTTCACTTTTGTCAGTCCTAGGTTGCCCCGCATTTCCGTTATAATTGTTTCCTAGTGATCCAGTAGCTGCAGAGCTCTGGTAAATACGATAAATTGTTAAATGAGTTGGTGGCCATCAATTGCAACCCCAAAGAAAGCAGATGTTGACAAATGTGAAAATTACCGAACTATCAGTTTAATAAGTCATGGCTGAAAAATACTAACGCGAATTCTTTACAGACGAATGGAAAAACTGGTAGTAGCCGACCTCGGGGAAGATCAGATTGGATTCAAATCAAATGGTTCAAATGGCTCTGAGCACTATGGGACTTAACATCTATGGTCATCAGTCCCCTAGAACTTAGAACTACTTAAACCTAACTAACCCAATGACATCACACACATCCATGCTCGAGGCAGCATTCGAACCTGCGACCGTAGGGGACAGGCGGTTCCAGACTGAAGCGCCTAGAACCGCACGGCCACATCGGCAGGCAGTTTGGATTCCGTAGAAATATTGGAACACGTGAGGCAATACTGACACTAAGACGTATCTTAGAAAATAGGTTTGCCTTTCCTTAGTAACGAAAGGCAAATCTACGTTACAGCATTTGTAGACTTAGAGAAAGCTTTTGACAATATTGACTGGAATACTCTCTTTCAAATTCTGAAGGTGGCAGGGGTAAAATACAGCAAGCGAAAGGCTATTTACAATTTGTACACAAACCAGATGGCAGTTATAAGAGTTGAGAAGCATGAAAGGGAAGCAGCGGTTGGGAAGGGAGTGAGACAGGGTTGTAGCCTGTCCCCGATGTTATTCAATCTGTATATTGAGCAAGCAGTGAAGGAAACAAAAGAAAAATTCGGAGTAGGAATTAAAATCCATGGAGAAGAAATAAAAACTTTGAGGTTCGCCGATGACATTGTAAGTCTGTCAGAGACAGCAAAGGACTTGGAAGGCAAGTTGAATGGAAGAGACAGTGCCTTTAAAGGAGGCTATAAGATGATCATCAACAAATGCAAAACGAGAATAATGGAATGTAGTCGAATTAAGTCGAGTGATGCTGAGGGAATTAGATTAGGAAATGAGACACTTAAAGTAGTAAAGGAGTTTTGCTATTTTGGGAGCAAAATAACTAATGATGGTCGAACTAGAGAGGATATAAAATGTAGACTGGCAATGGCAAGGAAAGCGTTTCTGGAGAAGATAAATATGTTAACATCAGGTATAGATTTAAGTGTCAGGAAGTCGTTTCTGAAAGTATTTGTATGGAGTGTAGCCATGTATGGAAGTGAAACGTGGACGATAAATAGTTTGGACAAAAAGAGAATAGAAGCTTTCGAAATGTGGTGCTACAGAAGAATGCTGAGGATTAGATGGGTAGATCACATAACTAATGAGGAGGTATTGAATAGAATTGGGGAGAAGAGGTGTTTGTGGCACAAGTTGACTAGAAGAAGGGATTGGTTGGTAGGACATGTTCTGAGGCATCAAGGCATCACCAATTAAGTACTGGAGGGCAGCGTGGAGGGTAAGAAATGAATACACTAAGCAGATTCAGAAGGATGTAGGTTGCAGTAAGTACTGGAAGAATCTTGCACAGGATAGGGTAGCATGGAGAGCTGCATCAAACCAGTCTCAGGACTGAAGATCACAACAACAACAACATGTATTTTTGTAGCCAACGGCTTTGCTGCAGTGGTAACACCGGTTCCCGTCAGATCGCCGAAGTTAAGCGCTGTCGGGCCGGGCTAGCACTTGGATGGGCGACCATCCAGTGTGTCGAGCGCTCTTGGCAAGCGAAGTGCACTGAGCCGTTGTGAGACAAATTGAGGAGCTACTTGATTGAGAAGTAGCGGCTCCGGCCACGTAAACTCCATATCCGCATCCAGTGACGCCTGTGGGTTGAGGATGAGTTGGCGGTCGGTCGGTCCCATTGAGCCTTCATGGCCTGTTCGGGTGGGGTTTAGTTTATGTATTTTTGTAAATAGGTCGATATACTGTTCCTGCCGATCGACGCACGCAGGAACTTCGTCGTTTTGTAACGATCGCAGAGCAGTGTTTTGCATCCACAAATGCGAGGCGCAATGATACAGCCGCCATTAAAAGTTGGCGCCAGTTGGGCGTACCTGGTCTCAGGTGCGAAGTTATTATCTGCGTGAGGCGGGGAGAAAATGACGCCGAACAGTAGCGCTGCGCCGTATTGTGCAGCACAACGGGCCGGAAATTCCGCTCTCCCGCGGGAAGGGGGTGATGGGAGTGCGGTGTGTGACGTCAGCCTCCCCCGTAGAGCGGGCGTGCTCGCCGCGAAGACAAATTAACCCCCGTCCGATTGTACGGGCAGGCTCAGCGAGGGGTGGCGGGCTCCCTAGACAGGTGAGCTACACACAGGATGGGGGGAGGGGGGGAAGGGGGGAGAGGTCCCAGAATACCTCTGGGAGAGCGCGAGCGTGCGACAAATTACCCTGTGAGCCTACAACGAGACGAGCTGCTGCCGCGGGGAGAAACAAAAAAAAGGTCGAGCGGCCAGGCGTTTGGGTCTCTTTAACGTGGTGATTAATTACTCGGCCGTGAAATATCGCACGGCTGCCAACTGGCCCAGGAGTTGTGTTTGCGCATTAGCGTTCGTTTAGACGGCACTCCGCGACTAATTTGTTCGATCCCAGCGTTGCATCGGAAAGTGGTACAATGCGAGTAGGAAGAGCGTCATGCATGGGAAGGTGGGGCAAAGGGCGAGTTATTGTCAACCGAGAGAATAATGATAACCTCGCGCAGAGCGCTCCAGCAAAGCTGGTTTTCGTAGGCCAGTTTGTGGTCGTTTCACGACGAGTTCGTCTCGACTTCCTCCACAAGCCGTGTACAGTAAGCAATTTCTTTCTGCTAGTTGATAGGCTAATGGTCTGACAACGAGATGTTTCATCCTTCTTCTCCCATTGATTTCAGGTATGTACCACCTCGCCTTCTTGTTTCTGCAGCTAACACATCAATAAATTTCCCATTTGACTTGTCGCATCTATAGTTGGGATCATTCGTAGCTTAACTAAAGTACCTTTCCAAAGTTCATTTGGGTACTAACTACTTAGATACCTTTATAAATCCCTTTTTAGAAGAGAAAATAGCTGTAATTGCCATTTCCGTTGATTTAATATACCATTGCCGTCTACGAGTTTTTATAATGCACGTTCACACTATGTGGAGGGTCGTTCAATACGTAACGCCCCACATTTTTTTCTCAGAACGTATTTATTGTTAAGAGCCAGAATTTGGTGACAATATACATCAACACGCCTTGTCCATGTCCTATTTTTCTACATAGTCTCCACCACGTTCTACCAAAAAAAAAAAAAAAAAAAATGGTTCAAATGGCTCTGAGCACTGTGGTATTTAACATCTGAGGTCATCAGTCCCCTAGAACTTAGAACTACTTAAACCTAACTAAACTAAAAAAATCACACACATCCATGCCCGAGGCAGGATTCGAACCTGCGACCGTAGCGGTCACGCGGTTCCAGACTGAAGCGTCTAGAACCGCACGGCCACACCGGCCGGAAACGTTCTACCACCGTAAGCCAGTGATATAGAACAGCATGTATTCCCTGCTGGTAAAAGCTCTTGTCCTGTAGGTGTAGCCATGTTTTCACTGCATGACTGACACTCTCGTCATCTTCAAAGTGTGTTCCCCGTAGAGAGTATTTAAAGGACTCAAAGAGAAGGAAGTCCGAGGGTGCCAGGTGTAGTCTGTAGGATGCATGAGACAAAGATGTCCATCCCAATCTGGCGATGCGTTCCCGAGTTCTCAGACTTATGTGCGCGCGTGCATTATCATGTTGGAGCAAGATTTCTGCTGGATACTTGTCCAGTCGAACACGGCGGAAACCATTCTTGAGTTTATTCAGAGTCTTCGCGAATGCCTCTGAGTTGATGGTTGACCCTCCTGGCATCACATCCACGAGAATGACGCCACCTCAGTCCCAGCATACTGTCACCATGACTTTTCCGACAGACGTGGGTGTCTGTTTCTTATTTTGTAGTGGATGATGCCATACCGTGGACTGCCTTTTTGTTTCCGGCGCAAAGTGGTGCACCCAGCTTTCGTCCCCCGTAACGACCCGTGACAGAAAGGCTTCTCCGTAGGTCTCAAAACACTCCAAAAATTCAGATGAAATGGCCTTTCTTTGAATCTTGTGGTCCGCTGTGAGCATTTGTGGAAGCCACCCTGAGCACCTCTTTGAATATTCGAGAGTTTCGATCATTGCAGACGCACTCCCAATGCTGGCCGACAACTGTATAGCCAATTGTCAAGTTTTGATGCGCCGGTCGGCACGAATAACGGCATCAGCACGATTCAGCACGTCCGGAGCAGTGGCTGCGACAGGACGTCCCGAGCGTGGCTGATCGTGGAGCTCTGTTTCTGCATTTGCTGAGGCTGTAAATTTCTTTACCCATCGCCCAACTGTACTCCTATCAACTGCAGCATCGCCATACACTGCACACAAACGTTTGTAGATGTTCACGACGATTTCTTTTTCTGCACACAGAATTCAATAACAGCGCGCTGCTTGTAACGTGAGTCATATGCAGACTCCATTTTGACTCTGTACTACGGCTCTGCCATCTGCCAGAACGGTTCGGAACTACAGCGGCGCACAGATCAAATGTGAAGCACCAACAAGGACGTTTGTCTATGCATATTAATAGCTTTTCAAAAAATGTGGGCCAATACTTGTTGAACGACCCTCGTACATAGTCTGAAGTCTATTTGCATCATAAATGCCTGGGTAGAAGAGGACACTATCCCATTCTGACCCGTCCTGTTCCACCTCGAAATACGTTTCAGGTTGAATGACTGCGTGATTCAAAGATATTACGTAACTAACGTATACCGATGGCATGTGTAAGTAGGCTGTTTAGGTTTTTATGTTGGTAAGGCCACGTAGCGCTCTGTATGAAAATCACTGACTGTGCTGTGTGAAGGCTGTGGCTGGTTTGCATTGTTGTTCGCTATTGTAGTGTTGGGCAGTTGGATGTGAACAGCGCGTAGCGTTGCGCAGTTGGAGGTGAGCCGCCAGCAGTGGTGGATGTGGGGAGTGAGATGGCGGAGTTTTGAGAGCGGATGATCTGGACAGGGACAGTAAATTTGTAAGGCTCTGAGCACTATGCGACTTAACTTCTGAGGTCATCAATCGCCTAGAACTTAGAGCTAATTAAACCTAACTAACCTAAGAACATCACACACATCCATGCCCGAGGCAGGATTCGAACCTGCGACCGCAGCGGTCACGCGGTTCCAGACTGAAGCGCCTTCAACCGCACGGCCACACCGGCCGGCAGTAAATTTGTAAGATTGGATATCATGGACTGATATATATATTATGACTTTTGAACACTATTAAGGTAAATACATTGTTTGTTCTCTATCAAAATCTTTCATTTGCTAACTATGCCTATCAGTAGTTAGTGCCTTCAGTAGTTTGAATCTTTTATTTAGCTGGCAGTAGTGGCGCTCGCTGTATTGCAGTAGTTCGAGTAACGAAGATTTTTGTGAGGTAAGTGATTTGTGAAAGGTATAGGTTAATGTTAGTCAGGGCCATTCTTTTGTAGCCATTATTGAAAGTCAGATTCCGTTGCGCTAAAAAATATTGTGTGTCAGTTTAAGCACAGTCACGTACAATTTTTTCTAAGGGGACGTTTCACACGCACTTTAAGATTACGTGCCATTCAAGAGCGTACAGTAAAACATAAACGGCTTATCTCGTGTAGAATTTCACCAAAAATTACAAAAACACAACAGGAAATGTGGATGACAACAATTCACTTACAAATCGCGCTCCACAGCAAGTCGAAATGGCTCCCTCGCCTTTCCTTACATACAGTGACGTGGTTACATGTCACTTCAACAGGTTGCAGCGTACTCCAGTCTAGAAACAGAGCCCGCATCTCGTGGTCGTGCGGTAGCGTTCTCGCTTCCCACGCCCGGGTTCCCGGGTTCGATTCCCGGCGGGGTCAGGGATTTTCTCTGCCTCGTGATGGCTGGGTGTTGTGTGCTGTCCTTAGGTTAGTTAGGTTTAAGTAGTTCTAAGTTCTAGGGGACTTATGACCACAGCAGTTGAGTCCCATAGTGCTCAGAGCCATTTTTCTAGAAACAGCACATTCGCATCCTGCCCCGCTATGCCACTCTGCCTCGAGTTCCCCCTCTTCATTGTAGTCTAGCCCCGGTTAGCCAAACACTTTCCTTCTTCCAGTCTGCCCTCTCACTCTTCCACATCTTCTCGGTTTCAATATCTCGCCAACTCCTGATTATGTTTAACAGAGTGAGCAGGTCAGACGCCAGGTTAGCCGAGAGCGCTAATGTGCTGCTTCCTGGACTCGGGTAGGCGCGCTGGCCCCGGATCGAATCCGCCCGCCGGATTAACGACGACGGCCGGTGTGCCGGCCAGCCTCGATGTGGTTTTTAGGCGGTTTTCCACATCCCTCTAGGTGAGTACCGGGCTGGTCCCCACGTCCCGCCTCAGTTACACGACTCACTGATATTTGAAACACATCCGCACTTTTCCATGATTTACACTAGACGCAGACAGATGGGGTACTCTGATTCCATCCCGGGGGAGTACGGGGTGGCGGCAGGAAGGGCATCTGGCTAACCCTTCACATTAACATGCCAAATCCGATTTAACCACACGAACCCCGCGCAACATGCGGGACAAAGACGCAAGCGATAGCGATAGATAGATTGAGCAGGTCAGAGCTGGAGACTGTGTTTATGAAGACCTTGGCTTCTCCAGCACTGGTTCTAGTCCAGATGTGGGAGGGGCGGATCCGCCTATGCTACTCGTGAAGCAAGTGAACAAAAGACAAACTATATGCATCTGAAATTTTTGAAGCAAGTTCAGTAAACGGGAATGTGAAGAGTTCAAACGCCCTGGTTACCGAACCCCGTACAGTGCCTCAAATTCACCCCACACACAAATCCACTATCGTAACGTCTCAACAGAGCAAGCACTGACTAAAGTTCTGAAAATACTGTGGCTATCTCCTTGCCAACCTTGGAATACGAACCAGGAAATAGGCACACATTGATAGCGCGATCTCTGCGAGCGAATAGCAAGACTTCAGTCGTACTCGAACCATACACAAGCATACGGCATCTCACCACACCTGCACATCAGAAGCCACAGCACCTGACTGCACCACACGCGACTCTCGCTTTGTCCATTCACACACGCCGTTCTCTGCCCGACCAAGTGTCATGCTCCTGTCTCATTGGCTCACGGATACCGAAGCTCTACAGACTTTCCTCCTGCTAACCTACTGAACGTATCACAGACAGGCATGCTTTCAGGATCGATAGCTCAGTACAGATTATCCCGAGGGCTTATTATTGAAGTGTAGCTACTGACAGAGAATGCGTTAATGCAGAGCCGATTTAAGCTGGAAAAAAGTTAGTTCAGTTTTGGTCACCAGGTGCAAATCTGGCGCTGTGACTGCAGGAAAAACATATAGAAATGTTTCCATATGTAATAGATTATGGATGGGAAGTGAGCAGAAAAGGTCAAACAAGTTAAAAAGGCATAAAGTTAATTTTATTATTAACTGCCGCTTCCACAATTTGTTCAATATGAGCACTGAAGACGTCGATGAGATTCCATCGGAGATCGGTTCCACATTATTGAATTAGCATAGTTATCAAGTTTCGCTGCTTTACAATAATTACAGCCCGCACTGCACCCGACTTTCCAGGGTGTCTGCGATTTAAGAAAATTCACAAGAAACAAAAATTAATTTTGAAAGTCATGTTGCCATTACCATAATTTACGTCCGCCCCTGGTAGCTGAGTGGTCAGTGCGACGGAATGTCATACCTCACGGCCCGGGTTCGATTCCCGGCTGGGTCGGAGATTTTCTCCGCTCAGGGACTGGGTGTTGTATTGTCCTTATTATCATCATTTCATCCTCATCGACAGGCAAGTCACCGATGCGGCGTCAACTCGAAAGGCTTGCACCAGGTGACCGGTCTACCGGACGGGAAGCCTTAGCCACGCGGCATTTCCACTTCCATTACCATAATTTATATATTGATGGAAGGACTTAAGAGATGATATAAGCAAATAAAATAGACTCCTTTGTGTGTATGTGTGTGTGTTTTAGGATCCTAGATCTAAGTGACTGGATGAATTCCCCAGCACGAATCCAGCGTGGTAATCATCGCAACACCCCCCTCGGCAGCGCACCTAAGTCGTGAAGTTGCCGATTTTCATGTATCTCTTTCTATCTCTTAGCGGGCTGCAGTCAAGATGCATATGCATCTCTGGAGAAATCCACACGTGCAGAGAGGTCGGCCGCGCAGTTGATTACAAACCCGGGGCGACGTCGGACACGCGGAAAAGACGCGACCTGCCGCTGCATTGTTTATTCTGCAGTCAGCCTCAATTTGCGCCCGGTCTGTTATTGGCAGCCCGTAAATGCGGCCATTACCGCCACTCGCTCGGGGAAAAAAACCGCACGAGGAACACACGTGCGACCGCCGCCCGAGTTCTTCTATCGACTGTTCTACGCCCCAATTGGAGCAGCCGTTCACGTACTATTGGACGGAACGTTGCAAACGTGTTAGCCTGTTAGGAATGTGTGACATGCTCAGAGTCGAAGCTGGAACTTTGTGCATACTCGCTGAACTATCCACCGCTCTACACGGTCAGTGGCTACATACTTTCAGTGCCACTCTCCTCAAGGTACTGAAAAGAGACCTATAGACTGTGACCAAACCTTTCTCGGCCAAATTACCTGTCCAGAATGGAGCGGATGTAATATCTGGCATTCCCAAGGGTGATAGAAGAGACAATTTGAGCATCCTTCTTCGATTTCTCCCAGATGCTGCTGCCATTTACCGTCTTGTAAAGTCATCAGACGATCCAAACGAATTGTAAAATGATCTCAACAAGTTATCTGTATGGTGTGAAAAGTGACAGCTGACTTTAATTAATGACAAGTCTGAGGTCATCCACATGAGTGCTAATAGGAACCCGGAAAATTTCATTTACACGATAAATCACACAGATTTTAAGGTTGTTAATTAAGCTAAATACTTAAGAATAAATTGAGAATTGTCATCTAGATAATGTTGTGGGAATAGCAAAACAAAGACTATGATTTATTGGCAGAACACTTAGAAAATGCAACACATGTACTAAAGGGATTTCTTGCACCACGCCAGTCCGCCCTCTTCTGGAATTCTGCTGTGCGGTGTGAGATCCAAATCAAATGGGAGTGATGGAGGATATCGAAAAAGTTCAAAGAAGCGCAGCTGGTTTTGCATTATCGCGAAATGAGGAGAGAGTGCCATGGACATGATGTGCGAATTGGGGTGGCTACCATTAAGACAAAGGCGTTTTTTCGTTGCGACTGACTCTTCTCGTGAAATTTGAATCACCAAGTTTAACCTCCGACTGCGAAAATATTTTACTGGGCTGAAACATATGGAGAGTGATCATCACAATCAAGTAAGAGAAATCAGAGCTTTCACAGAAACATTGAGGTGCTCGTTTTTTCCGCGCTCTGTTTGAGAGTGGAACGGTAGAGAAATAGCTGGAAGGTGGTTCGATGAACCGTCTGCCTGGCACTTAATTGTGGTTGCAGAGAAATGATGTAGATGCAGATGTAGATGAAATGAGGGAGAAACTTTCTGGCAGATTAAAACTGTGTGCCGGACCGAGACTCGAACTCGGGACCTTTGCCTTTCGCGGGCAAGTGCTCTTCGCAGGAGAGCTTCTGTAAAGTTTGGAAGGTAGGAGACGAGATACTGGCAGAAGTAAAGCTGTGAGGACGGGGCGTGAGTCGTGCGTGGGTAGCTCAGTTGGTGGAGCACTTGCCCGCGAAAGGCAAAGGTCCCGAGTTCGAGTCTCGGTCCGGCACAAAGTTCTAATCTGCCAGGAAGTTTCATATCAGCGCACACTCCGCTGCAGAGTCAAAATCTCATTCTGGAAACATCCCCTAGGTTGTGGCTAAGCCATGTCTCCGCAATATCCTTTCTTTCAGGAGTGCTAGTTCTGCAAGGTTCGCAGGAGAGCTTCTGTAAAGTTTGGAATGTAGGAGACGAGATACTGGCGGAAGTAAAGCTGTGAGGACGGGGCGTGAGTCGTGCTTGGGTAGCTCAGTTGGCAGAGTACTTGCCCGCGAAAGACAAAGGTCCCGAGTTCGAGTCTTGGTCCGGCATACAGTTTTAATCTACCAGGAAGTTTCATATCAGCGCACACTCCGCTACGGAGTGAAAATCTCATTCTGAAATGAGGGAGTGTTGACAGATGCTGACGTATGTCATAGTGACCGCACCACCCTCAGATGTCTTCCAACCTGTGCCCGTGAGTTGTAGGCCGACCCGCTCACATGCACGAACCCCAGTCCCACAGAAACACACACACACACACACACACACACACACACACACACACACACACATGCACACGCACACTCACGTACAAGCGTGTATCCACTGCGCGCGGCGACTTAGTCTTACCGGTAGATCCGCTAATTGTCAATTAGCGGGCGACTGGACGCGCCGCTGCTGCGAGCGCGGAAGGAACTGTGGAGGTGGGTGGGGGGACGGCAGGGTGGGTGGGGGGAGGGGCTTAATTGAATTAGGCGGCCGGGCCGCGAGATTCCATTATAAGCGCTGCGCGCTGCAATTGATTAAATACTAACGGCTCCGGCGAATCAATTAGTGGGCGCAATTTTATCCCGTCTCGCGCCTGTCACAGCCACGCCGCCCGCCTACACACTGTGTCGAGGTGTCCAAAGGAGAAAAAAGTGCGAGAAAGAAAAAAAAAAAAGGCGAGGCCGGGTCTCGATTCGGTGTACATGCCGTGGCCGCAAGCCTGCAGTCTCCGCGTGTATTGGGCGTCTACTGGACTCGTTACGCAGCCTAGACCGTACAGGCTGAAGCAATACCAAGTCCACTGAACACCGAAAGGGGAGGTCGCCGGAAGTCGCGGGCGGCGGAGGAGCTCGCTGTTGTACTTACCAGAGCGAAAATCCCGCAGTCTACAGGTCTACGTTAGAGCTATAAAACTATCATAGTCTATAGTACACTATCATGAGTAAGAATAGATTACGGTCGGTTTCCTATTAGCATTCGTCAGTTAAGATCCTACCCGCGATACCTATACGTTAGAAGTGTTGCATACCTGCCGGGCGTTACCTCATTTCGATCGCTTTGTTCGCGTGTGCGATCATTAACTTACTACAATCCCCTAGTAACCGGAAGCTGTGGACCATCTAAAAACTGATCGAGGATATATAAAGAGCCAGGTAACCTACAGAACATTTTTTTCTACGTAGTTATTCTCCTATCTGTTGTGTGCATAATTATTATTTAATTTAGGGGCTACTAGACACTTCAACAATAACAATAAACAACAGGATTAGCGTTGCCACAACTTAACAAATCTCCTCTAGTTGGCTAATGTTACATCCATGCCCATTCCCAACTGACCATGGTTGATTGGCTAATGGAGCTGTGTGAGTTCAATAACTGCTTACACAACATTACTAATTTACGTAATTTATTAGTAACAGTTCATCAAAAACAACAAATCTTGAAACACTTCATAAAAAAACTGATTAAATAACTGTTCCTTTGGGTAATAAATTCTCAACCAATAACAGTGGCGGACAACATCACTTCCAAATAAAAACTTACAGAATCGTAATGGTAGAAAGGTACCTTTCAAACTTCAAAATTAACTTTTATTTAACACGCAGATATAAAAACATACAAAACTCACAGTTAGCAGATAGTATTTATAACCCGCTGAACTACAGCACAGAAATGAATTTCAAATCTGTGCAATGAGTAATCCTGATAACAAAATTATGTTCACAAATAAGAAATATAATAACTTTATGACGACGCCCATCCGGCACTGGCCACACTTTTACACACTCGGAAGTTCCTTTGAAAAGTGACAGTTACTGCTCAATCTCCACACAGTTAAGCAAACTAACACCGCAGAAGTTACTGAAGGTCAATACACGTACCGTATTCCACTGCTTTCTTCTCCAATATCATGACACCCTTATTGTGGGCGAACATGCTACAGCACAGCGTGTTCAGGTTGGGATCCTCGATGTCTTGTTTGTCTGCCGTGGCAAAACACCCACAAACGACATCGGCCACAGCTCGCCGTAAAGTGCATCCATACAACAGCAGAGCCCACGGCTTATCGTTGCACAGCAGCGTTGGATTCCCAAGCGCCTCGGTTTTACCATCAGTCTACAACCGCAGAGTGCCAAAATTATTAAATGCACAATTCTGACCGTGCGGACCGCAACATTCTGCCGTTCTGTCCTTCTCGCTCGGTACTCTCCAACCCTCCACTCGTCGCCAGAGGGCTACTCGCCGCCAACCCGCCGCCCCAGTATCTCTGGCGAGGCCAATATTGACCTTAACACTCGCGGCCGGAAAACAATCGTGCCGCAAGTCGGCACAGTTCCTTAAGAACAAACAATGTTTACAGCAGAATTGATATTGTCAGTGTTTAATTCAGGCTTTATTCGAAAATTGTTGATTTGTAACGTGAAACAGAGGGATGTTGCAGAAAAAAATAATAAACAATACAAATTTATGACACAGCGCTTGAAAACACAATTTCTTGAAGAAAAGGTAAAATTAGCAAAAGAAAAACATATCAAACTTCGCTTCAGTTCTTCCTCAAGCTTATATAAAATACGTTTCTGTCATTCACTTACAACTTTCACACTTATCTATAAAAGACGAAACTCGTGTCTTTGATCGTGGTGAAGAACAGCATGAGTAATGATACATATTTTTTTTTATATTTGTGCATGTAAGCTGTACTTGCATCAAAAGTAATTGCTTTGGTTATATAAAAGCACGGGATTTTAATGATCAACTAATTTTTATTACTTACAAAATGCAATTTATATTTTGTAAGGATACAAAATACTCGATGGACTAACACTGAACAATGTTCTAATTATGTGCAAAACGAACAACAGGCAAACAAAAAGCTCCCCGTTTCTCTTTCACACATTCTACTATGTATCTTCCGCTACCAGTGCTGCCAACACTACCGGTAATCCCACCGTTAACTTCGTATGTATTGTATCAATCTTACTGAACTGTAGTTTTGGTAGAGCGTAACTCTAATCAACACGAATCTTTACATAAAGTCCGACACTCCCACCGACTATTGAAACTTTTATGTGCTTTTTCTTAGTTTCCGACTGCCAGTTATCTGTCTGTTGTGTTCGTCCAATAAGATTGACGTCCAACTTGAACATAGCAGAAAGCGATCCCGCTAGCTCAAGAAAACGTAGTTACTGCGTTTAGGTGGAAAGCGTGCACGCTTGCACTTACTAAAAGGCGAGATTAAGGCCATGAAAAAATGCCGAGGATTATGGAAGATAATGTAGAGGGTGCACCAAGTCAGTAAATACTGTTTCGGATCAATCTACATTGAGATTAAAATGGGAAAAACCATGGCAGTTCCAACCACAGGGCAATTAATACCAGTATCGCCTGGTGATGAGACTGATTACAAACACGACACGTGAATGCTGGAAATATTTCAGATATAAGATGGGCACCACGTCATGAGATAATTAACAATATTTATTAAAAGTATGTAATGAAATGGATTGACAGAGTAGATGTAGGAGTCAACTGGTATACAGGCCAGAGAAGAACGGTGCATACACGGAAGAAAGTGGAGAGTGCTCGTAAACCACAGCTAGGCAGCTGGAATCGGAAAGCAAACGCGATGACCATTCACCATAGAAACACTATCACTAGCAAATGGTGACGCCTGCAACTAAAGTGTATTAATAGACCATCTGCGAACGTAGCCCTGAAACGAATCGCCTGATAAGTCAGTAAAAATTTGCTCAACAGAGTATTTCTTTGCACTTGTTTCTCATGTCGTAGACTCATGCAACCACAAAATGCCTTCATACGATAAAGGAGAAAACATTCATTTTTTACAAAAAGGCGAGATTACAGCAAAAAAAAAAAACCACGAGAATTATGGAAGATAATGTAGGAGGTGCGATAGTCAGTAAAAACAATTTCGAATAAATCTACACTATGTGATGAAAAGTATCCGGACACCAAGCTAAAAATGATTTACAAGTTCGTAACGCCCTCCATCGGTAATGCTGGAATTCAGTATGGCGTTGGCCCACCCTTAGCCTTGATGACAGCTTCCACTCTCGCAGGTATACGTTTTATCAGGTGCTGGAAGGTGCCTTGGGGAATGTGAGCCCATTCTTCACGGAGTGCTGCATTGGAGACAGGTATTGATGTTGGTCGGTTTTAATTTGGACAAAGCATGGAATCCGGGTCTTGGGGTAGTTAAACTGCAGAGAAGTCGTCATGGTGTCACCGCCGCCGATCATACATCGATAAGCGAATCGAATGTCTGTACGCCTTCGCCACAGGCGGCGCATGTGTTAAGCGTATTTCTTTGCCGCCGACCATCATCTGTGACTCGCATGCGCAGTACCGCCGCGGTGGAGCATATAAGGCTGCGCTTGGCATCTTGTCGTCAGTCTTGTGACTCACTCTGAGGATGGCCGGACGATACGCGGCCGAAACATCAGTGGAGGAAATTTCATATGCGCTGTTGCATGACCGAAATTTAATGGACCGTTCATTGCGCCGCGAGAAGTTGAAAATGCACTTAATTTCCGCCCTTTTTATTGCTCATTAAAACCACACATCGCATGCCGTACCACCATAGAGCGAGACCTTCAGAGATGGTGGTCCAGATTGCTATACACACCGGTACCTCTTGCTTTGATGACTGCCTGTATGTGTGGTGGAATGAATACAAGTTCATTAGAGCACTGTTGGTCCAGATTGTCCCACTCCTCAACGGCGATTCGGCGTAGATCTCTCAGAGTGGTTGGTGGGTCACGTCATCCATAAACAGCCCTTTTCAATCCCAAGTATGTTCGATAGTGTTCATGTCTGGAGAACATGCTGGCCACTCTAGTCGAGCATGTCGTTATCCTGAAGGAAGTCACTCACATGGTGTGCACGATGGGGGCGCGAATTGTCGTCCATGAAGATGAATGCCTCGCCAGTATGCTGCCGATATGGTTGCACTATCGGTCGGAGGATGGCATTCACGTATCGTACAGCCGTTACGGCGCTTTGCACAATCAACAGCGGCGTACGTCGGCCCCACATAATGCCACCCCAAGACAGCAGGGAATCTCCTCCTTGCTGCACTCGCTGGACAATGTGTCTAAGGCGTTCAGCTTGACTGCGTTGCCTCCAAACACGTTTCCGGCGACTGTCTGGTTGAAGGCATATGCGACACTCATCTATGAAGAGAACGTGATGCCAGTCCTGAGCGGTCCATTCGGCATGTTGTTGGGCCCATCTGTACCACGCTGCATGGTGTCGTGGTTGCAAAGATGGACCTCGCCATGGACTTTGGGGTTAAGTTCCGCATCATGCAGCCTATTGAGCCCAGTTTGAGTCGTAACATGACGTCCTGTGGCTGCACGAAAAAGAATAACTCAACATGGTGGCGTTGGTGTCAGGGTTCCTTCGAGCCATAATCCGTAGGTAGCAGTCATCCACTGCAGTAGTAGCCCTTGGGCGGCCTGAGCGAGGCATGTCATCAACAGTTCCTGTCTCTCTGTATCGCCTCCATGTCCGAACAACATCGCTTTGGTTCACTCCGAGACGCCCGGACACTTCCCTTGCCGAGAGCCCTTCCTGGCATAAAGAAACAATGCGGACGAGATCGAGTCTAGGTATGGTTGAACTACAGACAACACGAGCCGTGCACCCTGGTGGAATGACTGAAACGGATCGGCTGTCAGAGCCCTCCTCCGTGTAATAGGCGCTGCTCATGCAAGGTTGTTTACATCTTTAGGCTGGTTTAGTGACATCTCTGAACAATCAAAGGACTGTGTCTGCGATACAATAACCACAGCAACGTCTATCTTGAGGTGGTGCTGAGAACCGCGGTGATGTAAAACTTATTTTGATGTGTGTATTATCGTTTTGAAATGCTTTTGCTTGTACCCAGACACTACAGGGGCTATCGAGTTGGCGGAGGTAGGTCGTTATGGTTCATCCGATGCGCTAGAGGAGCATTTCGGAATTCCATCGAACAATTTTTTTTCTTTTCAGGGATTAGACCTTTTGTTTCTTATTTTAGAAGGTTCAGAGCATCTTTTAAGTCAATAGCAAATGATTTTTTGTGCATTCTACAGAGGAGTTACTCCTTGAGGCGTCAGGCAATTACTTTTAAAGGACTAGAGGGAGCTACAGACAGTAAAAAGTAGGGGCAGGCAGAGTATGGAATACATCAGACAAATAATTGAGGTCTTGGGATGTAAACGTTATTGTGAGACGAAGAGGATTTCGTAGCGGACCGCATCAAACCGTACTGATGATTTTAAAAAAATCTGTAATAAACACTACTGTTCGTCGCTAGTGTGCTGACGAAATCTGAGATTTCATCCCAACAGCAATGAGAACCTCAGACGATTCGTTCCCCTGGACAAGGGCAGACATGTAACGATTCCCTGTCTACATTACTATGCGTTTGCTAAGATTTCTCTCTACAAGTCGTCACAGCTTTTTACTCCCCCCAAAATGACCTCAACCAAATTTTTCGCGTTATTAAAAAGCGAATCGATGGTCTGGCGTGAACGACAGTATTGGAAAGGATTCCAGCGATAAGAATCTATGCTTTTTAATCTTGCGGCCGAGTCGTAAGGAATAACAAACGCTCCAACGGTCAATCTGACTCACCGTCGAAAAATGAGTCGCGTGATAATTACGACACAGACTCGAAATTACTGTGCTGCGGTCGCCATCGTAAATACACAAACCCATAGCGACGCACGGCCGTTAATGGCAAGTAACGCGATTACATTTTTTTGGTGGTGGGGGGGGGGGGGGCGGTTAGGGGGTCGCAACACATCAGAAGAAATTGGTTTCGACTACTCGCGGAGCACTTTATTAATGAGTTTGCCGGACGTGGAGGCGATGGCGGTGGGAGGTTAGCTGCGAAGCTCGGCGCTAAACAGTGATTCATCGCGGCAAAAAAAAGCGTCTTATCCCCACTTCGCGGCGGTCGGATTTGATCAGATCGCGCTTCGCATGGCTTGAGAAGCGTGATTTTTTACTGTTTCGCCAGTAGTAAGAGCGACTATTAGGCCTTCCGCAGGTCATACAGTGCACATGGCAACAGAATAGAGTTCTCTTGAGGACCTTGAGAAACTTGCATTTGTACGAATTATTCTTAACCGGTTCCGGTCGCAAGAAAAAGCAAAACATAAGATGAATAAGCAAGTCATCTTTCCTTTAGATGAATCGAAAGTCCTCAAAGTTACAACATATTAACTTAACCCTACGGAATACACCATGACTCGTAAACAGCATCAAATTGGTCTCGCAAATACTCACAACCGAGTATGAAAGCAACAACGTGAGGACATTTTCATGCTATGCAGAGTCATAGTGTATTACATATTGTTAAGTAAACTTCTTGTCACTTTGAGGACTTTCCATTATTTTTTTTTAATTTTGTGGTAAGGCCCTATGGGACCAAAGTGCTGAGGTCATCGGCCCCTAGGCTTACACACTACCTAATCTAACACTAACTTACTCACGCTAAGGACAACACACACACCCATGCCCGAGGGAGGGTTCGAACCTCCGACGGGAGGAGCTGCGCGAACCGTGGCAAGGCGTCTGAGACCTTCAGTTCATCTAAAGTACTCCGTCTTCAGGCCACGAGTGGTCTATCGGGACCACCCGACCGCCGTGTCATCCTCAGTGGGGGATGCGGATAGGAGGAGCGTGGGGTCAGCACACCGCTCTCCCAGTCGTTATGATGGTATTCTTGACCGAAGCCGCTACTATTCGGTCGAGTAGCTCCTCAATTGGCATCACGAAGCTGAGTGCACCCCGAAAAATGGCAACAGCGCATGGCGGCCTGGATGGTCACCCATCCAAGTGCCGACCACGCCCGACAGCGCTTAACTTCGGTGATCTCACGGGAAACGATGTAACCACTGCGGCAAGGCCGTTGCCTTGCAATTCATCTAAAGGAGAGATGAATTGCTTTCCCTACAAATATAGTGCTATTTCTTCCCTTGATGATGGTTGCTATGACCGAAATCGGTACAGAACAAGGAATAACTCGTACAGCTGAAGACCAGAATGTAGTTCTTGAAACACAGCAGAACCTGCCTTCTCTGTGCGGTGCTGTCCTGCCTTCGTACACAGTCATTATGAGTAAGATATCTTATCTACCAAAGTTGCTACAAGTTGTATTGTCGCTGCTGCCGAACCAATGGCTACAACGACACGTATTTATCTTTTCGATTTCATATTAAATAAGCTACATTAGATCGCATACCCCATTCAGTATAATGTGTCCTAAACCCTGGGGGCCAAAATTTTGTCAGGATGTCCTATTTATCCTGGCCAACCGAAATAACTTTTTGTGCAGAAGCAAACAAAACAAATGTGTCAAGCAAATGATTTTTATCTACCAAGGTGACATTAAGCAGCATGACTGCCTTTCTTGTGACTTTGTTACAAACTGCAGTAGTCTATTTTAAACAATACCTGTACTTTTAATTCGCTAATCCACTTCCTGTCCTCGAGACCTATTCAAAAACGTATCATGCAGTTCCAGCCACATAAAAATTAAGTTATTAAAAACGCAACACAAAACTGACTGGCTGCCCTGTACTAGCACACAGTGAAGGTATCCGGCGTAACATGATTCGTCCACTGGCTGGAGTTGACAGTAGACACACGGAAAAACGAGGAAAATGCACAATGGTAATTCAGTCACCCGTCTTGAGTTGCCGGCGATACCACGGGCGCCAGTGACGTCACAGCCGCCAGCTAGACTATATAAAGGCGTACCAGCAACACATCAGCAGTCATTTCACTTGATAATGGCCGAGAAGTGCTTCGTTGAAAGCTCGTGTCACTTCGTTCACCTCTGGAAGCGAGAACATTGGATCCAGTGTGTTTTGCGGATTATTCGTCTGTTTCGGTTACCCGTGCATCCTGCATCCCTGACGGGCTCATCAGCCCGACCGATGGCCATGTCATCCTGGGAGTGATGACCTCGCCGTTTGGTCTCCGCCCTCAAATCAACCAACCAACCGTGTCCTCATCCACCAGTGACGTCACTGAATACGGTATAGATGTGTGTGTGGTCAGCACACCTCCCTCCCGACATATGTCAGTTTCCGTGACCTGAAGATGCTACCACTCGGTCAAGTACCACCTCAGTTGGCGTCGCCAAGCTGCGTGAAACCCGTTCCGGTCCTTCCAGCAAGGCAAACTCCATGGCAATACCGGGAATCGAATGTGTGTGTGTGAAATCTTATGGGACTTAACTGCTAAGGTCATCAGTCCCTAAGCTTGCACACTACTTAACCTAAATTATCCTAAGAACAAACACACACACCCTTGCCCGAGGGAGTCGAACCCGAGTCTTCCGCTACCAGTCAGCTGACCTGACCACTCAGCTACGGAGGATCCCTTTCAGCCTACTACAATGTGTGAAACACATTATCGCAGATGTTGGATGTGGCACGCATGCAGAGACGAAAAGATTTCAACAAGGTAGAAGAAGTTATCGAGCGTTACTGAACTAGTCGAAAGAAGGGTGACTGGAAAGGAGAAATAAAGTGGAGAGGGTGTTTCGCCTCGTTCTCAAGCCCTTGAAAGAATCTAGAACACCGTCTCAGATACAGTACTGGGAATTCGCATAAAGGCATGAATATTTGTAGAAAATTAACATTGTCGGTTGGAATAGTTATGCACAGTGTATGTGAATGGTATGAGATCGAATAGGCCTATACCGACAAATGCAGTCAAATGGTATCGCATTTGATGTGTGTAGTGCAGTATATAACTTGATATCAACGATTCAGGTGACATGCGGTAGAACTCCGTATAAATACAGTCAGCTCCATGCGGAGTCAGTGAATACGTACGTGCGTTTCTTGTAGATAGGAGACAGAGGGCGTTAGTGAAAATGCGTATTGTGTAGATAAACAACGACAGTTATAATGCCACACGGGGAACAGTTATCGTGTGATGAAAAAGCAAAACTCGCTGAATAGAAGACAATGGGACTCCCTAATCGTCAAATCGCCAAGATGTTGGACAGTTCTGGAACAGTGACTGATAATTTCGTTACATTCGGAGCGTGATACGGACGGAACAGAAAGTATGGGCACAGTAGAAAATTGAGGCATCGAATCGGTTACTTTTGTGGAAAGCAAGGATCGCAAATAATTATTCTTCTCAACTTGTTGCTGATTTACAGTTGCTTGTAACTGCTAGACGTGTACCACAAATTTTGTCAAACGAAAATTTCTTGCATTCAAGAAATGAATACGGAAACCCGTTCTAACAACAAATTATAAACAGGGTAGACTGTAGTTTGCTGAAAAACATACGTCATGAATTTGAGAATGGGACAGAGTGACCTTCAGTGATGAGAAAAAGTTTAATTTAGGTGGGTCAGATAGATTTCGGTGTGATTGGCATGACCTGAGAACAGAGCTGCAGGTAAGAATGACCTGAAATTTTGGTTGTGGAAGTGTTATGATCAGGGCAGTTTCTTTGTACCAGTTTCCATCCAAAGAGCCCAAACGCCTTGTTTTGTTACGTTATCAAAGAAACTATGTCATTCATTCATTATTGTTTATGTCGTACATGTACCCACTACTTTCATAATAAATTCGTCACATGTGTGCTTGAGACATTCTGTAATACTTTTGTAGGAACCCTGCCTTTTTGTTGATTTCCGCTACCGTAGTAGTGAGGACTGTGTCATGAGCTCTTCTCTTTGCTTTCCATGAATCAATTAAGGCAGTTTCTTTCGAAATGACTAGGCCGATTTCTTTCCCTTTTTTTTTTGGTCAACAGTCTACTGACTGGTTTGATGCGGCCCGCCACGAATTCCGTTCCTGTGCTAACCTCTTATCTCAGAGTAGCACTTGCAACCTACGTCCTCAATTATTTGCTTGACGTATTCTAATCTCTGTCTTCCTCTACAGTTTTTGCCCTCTACAGCTCCCTCTAGTACCATGGAAGTCATTCCCTCATGTCTTAGCAGATGTCCTATCATCCTGTCCCTTCTCCTTATCAGTGTTTTCCACATATTCCTTTCCTCTCCGATTCTGCATAGAACGTCCTCATTCCTTACCTTATCAGTCCACCTAATTTTAAACATTCGTCTATAGCACCACATCTCAAATGCTTCGATTCTCTTCTCTTCCGGTTTTCCCACAGTCCATGTTTCACTACCGTACAATGTTGTACTCCAGACGTACATCCTCAGAAATTTCTTCCTCAAATTAAGGCCGGTATTTGATATTAGTAGACTTCTCTTGGCCAGAAATGCCTTTTTTGCCATAGCGAGTCTGCTTTTGATGTCCTCCTTGCTCCGTCCGTCATTGTATTTTACTGCCTAGGTAGCAGAATTCCTTAACTTCACTGACTTCGTGACCATCAATCCTGATGTTAAGTTTCTTGCTGTTCTCATTTCTACTACTTCTCATTACCTTCGTCTTTATCCGATTTACTCTCAAACCATACTGTGTACTCATTAGACTGTTCATTCCGTTCAGCAGATCATTTAATTCTTCTTCACTTTCACTCAGGATAGCAATGTCATCAGCGAATCGTATCATTGATATCCTTTCACCTTGTATTTTAATTCCACTCCTGAACCTTTTTTTTTATTTCCGTCATTGCTTCCTCGATGTACAGATTGAAGAGTAGGGGCGAAAGGTTACAGCCTTGTCTTACACCCTTCTTAATACGAGCACTTCGTTCTTGATCGTCCACTCTTATTATTCCCTCTTGGTTGTTGTACATATTGTATATGACCCGTCTCTCCCTATAGCTAACCCCTACTTTTTTCAGAATCTCGAACAGCTTGCACCATTTTATATTGTCGAACGCTTTTTCCAGGTCGACAAATCCTATGAAAGTGTCTTGATTTTTCTTTAGCCTTGCTTCCATTATTAGCCGTAACGTCAGAATTGCCTCTCTCGTCCCTTTACTTTTCCTAAAGCCAAACTGATCGTCACCTAGCGCATTTCCCTATTATTTTCCAAAGCGAATTTACGCTGCTCTATAGCAACGTTCACATCGACGGTCAGAAAACTCTAATCTTTACCCGTCCAAATTCCCAAGTTTTTTCGCACTTGAGGAGATTTCCTCGCCCGCCTTATTTGCGATTAGCCAGAGGACGACGTTCCTCAGGGCTCCGTCTCGGTGCCGATCCAACAGCTCGTCCCGTAACTGGATCAGGCACGCCCCGGTTCGTTCTCGCGGACCCCTAATTGGCCGCCTCCTTATGACGTCAAACCGATCGCGTCATATTTAATGACGTCTCCGCTCCACCGCTGCGTGCCTGCTGGCGCGCCCGCAACCAACGCAGCGCACACAAAACTCTCCCGACCTGCCCTAAGCGTCTTTCTTCCCCAGTTAACTCCCGACAATTTGGGTCACGAGTGTCGTTAGCCGGCCTGGTTTCTCAAATGCTTTTACTTTCCGTCTCCTTCAGTTTTCATTCTTTTATATTTTTTATCAATCTGTGTTTTCTGATTAGTGCCTCATATGGCTATTACATGCACCTAGTCTTTTCAGGGTTCCATATCTCTATTACGCAGGATATTCCGTATCTTAGGTGTCCATATCGATGAGAAATAAAGCTGGAAAAAGCACGTTTTGGAACTCCTAATCGTTAGTTCAGCCACATTTGCTGTTAGAGTCACTGCAAATATTGGGGAGACACAAATCAGCAAGGTGACATATTTTGCTAATTTTCTTTAAAAAATGTGATGTGAAACAGCGTTCTGCAATAACTCATCTTTAAGAAAGAAAGCCTTCTTCGCTCAAAAACTTGCTATAAGAATAATATGTGTTGCTCACACATGATCTTCTTACAGACATATGATTAAGGATTCTTAAATTTTGACTCTTGCTTCACAATATATTTACTCCCTGATGAAGGTTGCAAATAATGCATTGCGTTTCAAAGGGCAAACGATGTACATAATTACAACAATAGAAGAAAAAATGATATCCATTACTCTACATTAAGTTTTTCAACATTTTTTGCAACACCATATTTCAAATGCTTCGATTCAATTCTTTTGAGGTTTTTCCACTGTCCATGTTTCACGACCATACAATGCTGTGCTCCAAACGTTTATTCTCACAAATTTCTTCTTCAAATTAAGGTCTATTTTGGATACTTAGTTCTCTTGGACAGAAATGCCATTTTTGTCTGTGCTAGTCTGCTTTTTACTTTCCCCTTACTACGTCCACCGTGGGTTATTTTGCTGCCTAAGCAACAGAATTCCTTAAATTCATCTACTTGTTGACCTCAGTTTTGATGATAAGTTTTTTCCTGTTCTCATTTCTACTATTTCTCATTACCTTCGTGTTCTTCGATTTACTTTCAATCCATATTCAGTACTCATTAGACTTTTGACTCCACTCAACAGATCCAGTAATTCTCGATCACTTTCACTGAGGATAGCAATGCCGTCAGCAGATCTTATCATTAACATCCTTTGATCTTGAATTTTAATGCCACTCTTGAACGTGTCTTTTATTTCTGTTATTACTTCTTCGATGTATAGAGTGAAGAGTAGTGTGGAAAATCTACATCCTGTTTTATTCTCTCCGAGCACTTCATCCTTGCTCTTCCACCTTAATTGTTCCGTGTTGGTTCTTGTATATATTGCACATCACCCGTTTTTCCCTATCCCTGTATGCAGTATAAATGTTCTATGGTGTCTATTGAAACACCGAACATCTCGGGTACATTGATTACGGAAGCAACTATCTGCCCACGTTCGAATTCAGTTATCTCCGACTTAATGCCCTAACGATTGCACCGAACACTGTTATGATGTCGACTCACACTTGCAACGTACTGAGGACATTGCACAGGTGTCGTTCGTGGTCGGATACGACAGCGTAACCGACTCGCTTGGCTGGCATCTACATTTATGTTCAATCATGCGTTTCTCGCGGTGTCTCCGTGTTTTCCTTCAACGTCTGTAGCTCTTATTGTGACTGAAGCGCAATGCAAACAGTGAGTGAGTGTTAAGAGCGGATTGTTTCTAGGGCTTGGAGGTGGTGCGATGCAGCTTCTGTATACCTACAGTCAGTGGCACAAGTAAGGCAGCGTGAGGTAGGTGCGCGGTCTGGGGCGTCTTGCTACGGTTCGCGCGGCTCCCCCATCAGAGATTCGCGTCCTCCCTCGGGCATGGGCGTGTGTGTTGTCCTCAGCGTATGTTAGTTTAAGTTAGATTAAGTAGTGTGTAAGCCTAGGGATCGATGACCTCAGCAGTTAGGTCCCATAGGAACTTATCACCACCACCACCACATCCACAAGAAAGTGTACACCTTTCTCTGTATGAAATAAAAGACACTATTACAAATATATGTTTACATGAAATTACATGTTATTACTAGTGGCACAACTACCTAATACTACGGTCACAGGTTCGAAACCTGCCTCGGGCATGGATGTGTGTGATGTCCTTACCTTAGTTAGGTTTAAGTAGTTCTAAGTTCTAGGGGACTGATGACCTCAGAAGTTAGATCCCATAGTGCCCAGAGCCATTTGAACCTTTATTTTTTTTTTTGAACTACCTAATAGTTAATCCAGTCGAAACCATTGTCTCAGTTGGCATCTTTTTGGCATGCTTTTCACGGGATTTTCTGCGTGCTCTCTCGGTAACGATCTTCATATCGTCCTGATTTGATATGACAGCTGCTTCAAAGTATATATTGGCTTTCCTTTAAAGTTCTTCTTAATATACGACCAAACATTTTCAATAGGATTTGCATCTGGAGACATTGGAGGCCAATTCATCGTGGACACCCTATTGTCTTGTTTCCACGCTCTACAGAAACGGCTCCGATGTTCCGGATTATTATCATCTTGAAGCACCCAGTTTGCCTCGTTCGAACCAAATAGCTTCCTAACGGACCTCAGAGGGCACTTTGATAAATATTTGTAGATATGCGCGAAAAAACGGTCTAATACTCAAAAATAACTGTTGTCATCTGTTGCTTGGTACGGGAACTTCCAAAACTGACATTGGTCTCGTCCCTAAATATCACTTAGGGATGAGAGCAATGTCAATTTTGATAGTTCTCGTACCCAGAAAAAGATGGCAACACTTATCTCTAATCTTTTATATTTGAGGGTTAGCCCGTTTTTCTGCGTATTCTTCGTATAAACATAATTATAAATAAGTGAAAAAAAATGGCTCTGAGCACTATGGGACTTAACATCTATGGTCATCAGTCCCCTAGAACTTAGAACTACTTAAACCTAACTAAGGACATCAAACAACACCCAGTCATCACGAGGAAGAGAAAATCCCTGACCCCGCCGGGAATCGAACCCGGGAACCCGGGCGCGGGAAGCGAGAACGCTACCGCGCGACCACGAGCTGCGGACTAAATAAGTGACGCTTCAGATATTTTGCACTCACTTTAAGCAGCAACCGACAAAACAAAACGTCCAACGAAACTTCCTGGCAGATTAAAACTGTGTACCGGACCGAGACTCGAACACGGGACCTTCGTCCGCGAAAGGCGAAGGTCTCGAGTTCGAGTCTCGGTCCGGCACACAGTTCTAATCTGCCAGGAAGTTTCATATCAGCGCACACTCCGTTGCAGAGTGGAAATCTCATTCTGAAAACGTTCAACTCTCACACTGTTAGTCTATAACACTGTGCCAAAGCGCACTGATTACAGACTCGAGACCACTACGAGAGATGTCGCTGCGGACGTTACATTTACAATTATTCCGTACACTTTCTTGTGGAATTCACTGGACTTGTGTAGGCAAACGTACTGTGGACCCTGTGTCCTACAACAGTGTCAGATCTTCTGTAGATCAACACATCTAAAAACGGCTGGACGGCCTCACTCGCCACCTCCAAGGTGAAACCGATTTCTGGAAGAGTATTGTGTAGAAAATCGCGAAATTTACGTAGTTCGTCCCCGTCGTGGGTCCGAGCAACAAACGTTAATCACCAGCACAGCCGGCTTGCCTGGCAATTACAGCCTGGGTGACAGCAGCAGGTGCTGTGTCTGAGGCGCCACCTGTCCCAGGACTGCTGCTAATAAGCGCCGCCAGATGCGCAGGTGCCGGTAGCGGGCGTCTCCACACGCCCACGCACTCACGCGTCCGTCACCCTCCCACAGCGCGCAGTTGTCGCTCCGCGCCACAAGCCTTTCGCCGCGGTAACGCTTCACGCTTGTGCCGTATCGCAGAAGACAAACGACATCTAGCGAAACAAAAGCACTGGATGGTTGTAATGAAAGTGCAGATACTCGCAGAGGTCCGGTGTGGGCTGTAGTTATCGTGTGGCAGCGGAAAGAGGCTAACGCGGAATCAATTTACTCTGAAAAAAAAAAATTCCAATTTTGGCCACCTGGTGCCAATCTGGCGCTGTGAATGCAAGAAAGAGGTATAGAAATCTTTCCGTATGTAATGTATTAGAACGGTACGTTTACTGTTCCTGTTAATAAATGTTGTAAGTAGGCTGTTTAGGTTTTTATGTTCGTAACGCCACGTAGCGCTCTGTATGAAAATCACTGACTGTGCTGTGTGCAGTCTGTGGCTGGTTAACATTGTTGGAATCTTCGCTATTGTAGTGTTTGGCAGTTGAATGTGAACAGCAAGTAGCGTTGTGCAGTTGGAGGTGAGCCGCCAGCAGTGGTGGATGTGGGGAGAGAGATGCCAGAGTTTTGAGAGCAGACTACATGGAGGAGTGTCCGTCAGAAAAAGGAAATTTGCATTGCTGGATATCATGAACTGATACAAAAATGGTTCAAATGGCTCTGAGCACTATGCAACTTAACATCTAAGGTCATCAGACACCTAGAACTTAGAACTACTTAAACCTAACTAACCTAAGGACATCACATATATCCATGCCCGAGGCATGATTCGAACCTGTGACCGTAGCAGCAGCGCGGTTCCGGACTAAAGCGCCTAGAACCACTCGGCCACTGGCTTGAACTGATACATATATGATGACTTTTGAACATTATTAAGGTAAATACATTGTTTGTTCTCTGTCAAAATCTTTCATTTGCTAACTATGCCTATCAGTAGTCAGTGCCTTCCGTAGTTAGAATCTTTTATTTAGCTGGCAGTATTGGCGCTCGCTGTTTTGCAGTAGTTCGAGTAACGAAGATTTTTGTGGGGTGAGTGATTGATGAAAGATATAGGTTATTGTTAGGCAGCGCCATTCTTTTGTAGGGATTATTGAAAGCCGGCCGCGGTGGTCTAGCGGTTCTGGCGCTGCAGTCCGGAACCGCGGGACTGCTACGGTCGCAGGTTCGAATCCTGCCTCGGGCATGGGTGTGTGTGATGTCCTTAGGTTAGTTAGGTTTAAGTAGTTCTAAGTTCTAGGGGACTTATGACCTAAGATGTTGAGTCCCATAGTGCTCAGAGCCATTTTTTTTTTATTATTATTGAAAGTCAGATTGCTTTGCGTTAAAAATAATGTGAGTCAGTTTAGTGACGATTAAAATAAGTAAAGAGAGAAATGTCTGAGTACGTTCAGTTTTGCTCATCTGTCTCTGTATCAAATAACGTAGAAGTTTACCAGCACAGTAATTCAAAATTTTTCTGAGGGGACGTTTCAATATCGGTAAAACCAATATCACCCTACACGAATGTGGTAGCTCTCTATCGAATGGGCCGTAAAATTTTTGTTTGAAACGAGACAAAAATGGTTCAAATGGCTCTGAGCACTATGCGACTTAACTTCTCAGGTCATCAGTCGCCTAGAACTTAGAACTAATTAAACCTAACCAACCTAAGGACATCACACACATCCATGCCCGAGGCTGGATTCGAACCTGCTACCGTAGCGGTCGCTCGGTTCCAGACTGTAGCGCCTAGAACCGCACGGCCACTGCGGCCGGCTTTCAATAATCCCTACAAAAGAATGGCGCTGCCTACACAGACCGTCTGTCTTACGAACGACATGACGAGCAGAATTTGTTTGAGCTGACAACAGCTACAATTGCAAAAACTAAATTGCAAATATCTGATGAAATACCGGAGAAAACGCGCCTGACGACCCATAGCACAGCCTTTCTTCTTATTTACGTGCATACTTTAACTTCAGCTTCTGGTACCAGTTGTGTATCATCAGTTAATCGTATTGTGCTCGTCGTCTATCCTCGATTTTACCTATTTATCATTAACTTCTTCATAATTGGATTTGGAATTACCTTATTAACTATAATTCAACGGACAAACAGAATGAAGGGCTGTTATTGTTTATCAACAGTAACAGCCCTTCACGTAGGCCAAATGCAACTGAAGCTGCTACAGTTTCTACCGAAACTATAAATTCCAGAACACGATTTCTTCACTCCAATACACAATAGTTTCGGGGTGTGTTTATAGGTCTAGGCTACTCGGAGTCACTGCAGTAGCGAATTTGCAAAAAAACAGAGGGAGTTTCGTGACTCGTTGTCTTGGACTCTGGTATGGATATAGGCGACGTCACACGCACAATGCTTGTCGTGGGTTATCTGGACGCTGTAGCGGCACAAAACATTCCTTGCCCACGTAAGCGGGGAGAGTATATGCCACCGAAGTCGCGGTTGGCCCTGGGGTGGAGGCTGAAGAGAGGTGACGCCTCCTCAGCCCGACGCCCACGCGACGGCGCCGCCTCTTGCCTCCGACGCCGCGCTAGCGACGCCTGGCGTCCTGGCGCCGCTGAATGATGCATGCGTCGCGATGCTCTCTTATTCACTGCCACCTCGATGGCGACGCGTCTGCACTCAGCTTCGTAGACCGACCTTCCTCCGCCCACCCACAACAGGGCATTCAGCCAACACTACGATTTCGTTACGACACAGCTCTGTGGGGTACGGTGCTGCAGATTTGACACGATTCCGTGCCACTGTGTAGCAGTAACAAGCTGTGTGTAGGGAAAAGCATATCGGCTATACACCTATCAGTGCTACGCCAGGTACAATTTTGCTTTTGTGATGGTCGGAATAGATCCACCATACGTGAGGTTTTTCTTTTTTTTACTACCCCTTTCCCCACGGCTACATCTGCATATGTGTTCAACATATCCAGGGTAGTCCATTGATCGTGACCGGGCAAATTATCTCACGAAATAACCGTCAAACGAAAAAACTACAAAGAGCGAAACTTGTCTAGCTTGAAGGGGGAAACCAGATGGCGCTATGTTTGGCCCGCTATATGGCGCTGCCATAGGTCAAACGGATGTCAACTGCGTTTTATTAAACAAGAACCTCCATTTTTATTACATATTCGTGCAGTACGTAAAGAAATATAAATATTTTAGTTGGACCACTTTTTTCGCTTTATGACAGATGGCGCTGTAATAGTCACAAACATATGGCTCACAATTTTAGACGAACAGTTGCTAACAGGTAGGTTTTTTAAATTAAAATACAGAACATAGGTACGTTTGAACATTTTATTTCGGTTGTTCCAATGTGATACCTGTACCTTTGTGAGAACGCATGCTGTTACAGCGTGATTACCTATAAATACCACATTAATGCAATAAATGCTCAAAATGATGTCCGTCAACATCAATGCATTTGGCAATACGTTTAACGACATTCCTCTCAACAGCGAGTAGTTCGCCTTTCGTAATGTTCGCACATGCATTGACAATGCGCTGACGCGTGTTGTCAGGCGTTGTCGGTGGTTCACGATAGCAAATATCCTTCAACTTTCCCCACAGAAAGAAATCCGGGGACGTCAGATCCGGTGAACGTGCAGGCCATGGTATGGTGGTTCTACGACCAATCCACCTGTCATGAAATATGCTATTCAATACCGCTTCAACCGCACGCGAGCTATGTGCCGGACATCCATAATGTTGGAAGTACATCGCTATTCTGCCATGCAGTGAAACATCTTGTATAACATCGGTAGAACGTTACGTAGGAATCAGCATACATTGCATCATTTAGATTGTCATCGATAAAATGGAAGCCAATTATCCTTCCTCCCATAATGCCGCACCATACATCAACCCGCCAAGGTCGCTGATGTTCCACTAGTCGCAGCCATCGTGGATTTTCCGTTGCCCAAAAGTGCACATTATGCCGGTTTACGTTACCACTTTTGGTGAATGGGGCTTCGTCGCTAAATAGAACGCGTGCAAAAAATCTGTCATCGTCCCGTAATTTCTCTTGTGCCCAGTGGCAGAACTGTACACGACGTTGTAAGTGGTCACAATGCAATTTGTTGTGCATAGAAATATGGTACAGGTGCAATCGATGTTGTTGTAGCATTCTCAACACCGACGTTTTTGAGATTCCCGATTCTCGCGCAATTTGTCTGCTACTGATGTGCGGATTAGCCGCGACAACAGCTGAAACACCTACTTTTTTTTTTTTTTTAATTCTTTATTTCAACATTATTATTTTGATACAAAATAACCTACTACCTTAATACATTAGTAGGTCCTATTATTTACTATTTCTTTGCAGCTATTATTATGTTTAACACTACAGGATTTACTACAATTTATCACCACTATGGGAATGTTCTGCTACTATCCTATACTATGTTATTGTTTTTCTAGTGATACCTTGATTTTGGCTTCTAATGTTAAGGTGCTACTTTCAGATAGTTAATTATTGTGTCTACTCTACCTGCAGCGTTACAAGTGTGCCAGAGTACAATACAAACCTAATTTTTTGGCCATTCCCACTGAGCTAATCCCAGTGGGAGTGCCCCTGGCACTGGGCTGGCCGGTAACTTGGTCGCTGCAGTTTTAAACTATTTCTCTTATCCTATTTGATCTTATGACTAACCTATTACTAACCTTAATCTAAAGTCATGATCGGTGCTTGTCAAATCCGGTAGTTATGTACTGCCCCCCAACCTATTCCGAAGACCTGGCGGATTCCAGTCGTGAAGCGACTGGCCTATTCCACGTTCCGGCGGAACAGGGCGGCGTACGCGACAAATCTGGTGTTTAATTAATGATTGTTTCGTAGATACTCTTTGAGGACTTTACTTGATATTTCATTGGTTAATTGATTCAGAACGTTGGAGGTGTTTTCATGCCTTAGCAGGTGGTACGTGTCGTTGTTCGGCAGTTGTTCCCTAAATTGGTGTGCAACATCGTCGCAGAGGGGACACTCATACACCACATGGTCTGGAGTGCCCTGCACTGCTCCACAGTCACACGCTGATGCCGCCCTTTTCCCGAACCGACAGAGATATGTCGGGTAGGGACCGTGCCCAGTAAGAAAGTGCAGCAGTCCCCTTGATGGTTTGATGTAGGAAAGTTCAAGACGTTCCTTTATGCTTGGAAACAGCTCATGCGTTCTTCGGCCAGTTTCATCATTATCCCAGAGTTCCTGCCACAATTCCATTCCTCTTCTTTTGATGCTTGGTTTATCCCCTAGATATACCCCCATAATTTCTTCTATCTTCTCCCTTCTATTTTTCTTAACCCAGTACCAGGTGGCCTGTTCCCTAATTTTTATGTCCAATGGACATACCCCCATCAATACTGAAAGTGCCCCCCCTGGAGTTGTTCTGTATGCGCCTACTGACCGCAGGAGCATATTTCGCTGCACTCTTCTTACGGCCACGGCAGGCATGACCCTCGTGAGCCTGTGTGCCCAGACCGGTGATCCGTAGCCTACTATGGATGTGAGGATGCTGTTGTGATACAGTTTAATGAGATCAGGTGGGAGGTGAAATCTTTTGTGCCCTATTCCAATTAGGTTGTGTAATACTGTGAGTGATCGTTGTGTTAATGTGTCTATATGCGATGCATAGTTCCACCTCTCGTCGATGATGACACCAAGGTACCGAGCTTCTCTGCGCCTGAGGATTGGTAGGCCATTTATTCTGACGGTAGGGTTTCTTATGAGTTGACCCTTGAGTAGCAAGTAGGTTGACTTGTTAGGTGGTATTGACATTTTTGTTTTATGACACCATGTGGTCAGTATTGTGATTGCCCTTTCTACCTTTGGCTCCAATTCTTCGCGGCTATGGCCGCCGACCAGCAGGAGGAGGTCATCTGCGTAGGCTATGACCTCTAGCACATCTTCACTTCTCTTTAGTTCTTCCAAGAGTGGTTCCATGTTTAAGTCCCAAAAGAGTGGCCCCAGGACAGATCCCTGAGGACACCCCTTGGTGATTTTCTTACTGACTTTTCCACTAGGGGCCGATAGCCAGACCTCCCTGTCTTCACAATAGCTCCTCAGACAGCCGTATAGCGGTCCTGGGCATTCTTTCTCCCGCAAGCAGGAGAAGAGCGAAGGCCACCACAGGTTGTCAAAGGCGCCACGGATGTCCACCATGATGCCAACTATGTACTTGTGCGGGGCAGAGCCACAGACATCCGCGGCCAGGGCGATTGCGTCAGACGCGGACCGCCCCGTCCGAAAACCGAACTGTCTGTCACTCATCCCGCACAGAACCCGGTGTGCAGCCAGCCTGTCTGCCAGCAACCTCTCAAAGAGCTTGCCCAACAAGTCCAGTAGACATATCGGTCTGTATGACTTGGCTTCTTTGGGGTCTTTGCCTGGACCTTTTTTAATTATGACAACATTCGCCTTTTTCCATATTGAGGGGAATGTCTGAAGCCGTAGGCATTCGTTGTACAGCTGAGTGAGAGGTGCCACCAGCTGGGGGGCGAGGTACTTTATCACTTCCGCAATAATGCCGTCTGGGCCGGGAGCCTTGCCTTTTTTGAGATCTTTTATTTGAGAGCTTACCTCTTCTTCAGAGATGGGGTAGACCACACGATTGTTTTCATAGACCCGCTGGGTTTCTCGTCTTATTCTTTGCTGATCTTCCGAATCATCTTCCTCTCTATCGTCAGGTAACAGGGCACGGAGTAGGGCCTCCGCAGTTTCCTGCCAGGTCTCCGTCATCCGGTCCCCGTCCCTGACGGTAGATAACACCATAGGTGATTTTATTTTTTCTCTGACTATTTTGTAGGGTAGTCCCCAGGGGTCCGTAGCCAATTGGCTTTGCACATATTTCTCCCAGCTTCTCATTCTGACAGCCTTGAGTTCCTGTTGGAACTGTTCTTTGGCTTCCCTGTATATCTGCTGCCAGCGCTGCTTTTCATTCCAGACGACACACCGCTGGTAATACCTCCTCGCCCTCCGTACTGCCTGGCGCATTTGCCCTAGTTCGGCTGACCATGGTGAAGGGGAGGCCGCGACGGCCCTCCTCCTGGTTGGTACAGCTGCCTTTACTGCTCTGATTATCGCGTTTGTAAGATCTTTGGTATATTCTTCCACGTTGACATCAACCTCCAGCAACGCAGGAATGTCACACTCCCTCGCCAGGCGGTCCCAGTCAGTTTTGTTGTAGTTGAACTGCGTCTCCCACCCCATGTCCCAGTGGCACTCGCTGTCTCCTATGATGAATGTTATCATGTTGTGGTCACTGGTAGTGATCTGGTCCCACACTGTCCAGTTCGATAATTTTGTTGCTAGATTTGGTGTTACAAAGGTAACATCAATGTTGGTACCATGTCCCCCCCCCCCCCCTCCGGTCGGTGTAGGTGGGAGGGTTTCCTTGTTTGTTTGCGACTATGAATTGTAATGACATGATTGTGTCGACAGCTTTTTCTCCTCTTTCGTCCAGGGTGCCACTGAACCACAGGGGGGATTTTGCATTAATGTCCGCAGTCACGAGAATTTTTTGTCCCCGCAACGCCGTGGTTATTAGGACAAGCTTATCCAGAAATTCATCAATTTGTCTTCCGTACTGGAAGTACATGTTGATTAAGTATAATACTCCTGTGGGTGAGTGAAGCTCCACGACGTTGCAGTGGTCATCCGAAAATTGTGCTAATGTGGTGGCTCTTAATGCTTTATTTATGATTATAACCGCGGCTCTTGGTTCCGCTCCACTGTAGATTTGCTGCCAATTGACTGCGGTGAATGGGATCCGGCCAGCCAGGGAGTACGGCTCCTGTATGCAGAGTACGTCTAGACTCTTCTCCTCCACCACTTTTCGGAGTTCCTGCAGGACCAGTCTACTATTATGAGTGTTTATCTGTCCCACTCTTAACTGGCTCACGTGGAAAGTATGTATGTATATGAGACTCTGGCCAGTTTTTGCGCCAGTCGTGAGCTATTCTGCCGTTTGTGATGACAGATTGGTTGTATAACTCATTAAGATCAAATTTTTCGTTTCGCCTTTCAAACACCTTCTTGACCAGGTCTCGCAGTGCTCCGAAGTCTGTGGGGAGATTCATTGTCTTGAGCTGTATTCTGTCTACAGCCTCCATCACTGGAAAGGTAATGTCTCTACCGTATTCGTGGCCGACACGCACCACGTGCCTCAAGGCTGTTGTGAGGGTGGCCGGCTCTTCCAGCCTAGACAGCTGCAAGGCGTGCTCCAGGTTGGGGTAAATCCTGGCAGGATCTATTCCCGGCTCTCGTTCAGTGTGTGAGCTTGTTGGTGTACCACTATTTGTCGGTACACTAGTGCTACTTATTTTGTTTACTTGCACTAACTCTTCCCGCATTAATAACTTCCCCACCACAGGATGCCCAAGTGGTCGTTCGTGATCTTTAGGCGACCTTTGTCCCCGATTCGGAGGGGAGGGTGCATCATTCTCGTCACAGGGATCTGTTTGAATAGAGACATCTTTCATGATGATGAGGTGTTGTGGGCTGGTAATCTTTTGTATAAATTCTCTGAACTTATTGGCCCTTATTGTATCCCTCAGCCTCTTGCTTGGAGACTTTCTTTTGGGCTTCTTGTTCCCATTTGGGGACTCAGCCATAGTCAATTCTGGCTATAAGTCTCTGCTCGAGCATCCTGTAGGTAGGGCAGTTTCTGCCTGTGGTATTGCATGATTTTTTTCCTCTCTTTGTGCAGGGTATGCAGATCCCTGCTTTGTTGCAGTTTTTCCTCGTGTGATCTTCGGCCCCACACCTGGAGCAGGCCGGCTTCCTTTCACAGTGTTTGTGTATGTGGTCTCTTAGGCATCATCATTTGTTGCAGGTCGTTGTTAACGTTTCACATGTGCGTCAGCACTTCCTGTTTCCTTAAATAACGTAATTATCCGGCGAACGGTCCGGACGCTTGGATGATGTCTTGCAGGATACCGAGTAGCATACATAGCACACGCCCGTTGGGCATTTGATCATAACAGCCATGCATCAACGCGATATCGACCTTTTCCGCAATTGGTAACGGTCCATTATAACACGGGTAATGTATCACGAAGCAAATACCGTCTGCAGTGGCGGAATGTTACGTGATACCCCGTACTTATACGTTTGTGACTATTACAGCGCCATCTACCACAAAGCGAAAAAAGTGGTTCAACTAAAACATTCACAATTCTTTACGTACTACACGAATATGTAATAAAAAATGGAGGTTCCTATTTTAAAGAAACGCAGTTGCTATCCGTTTGACCTATGGCAGCGCCATCTAGCGGGCCAACCGTAGCGCCATCTGGTTTCCCCTTCAAGCTAGACGAGTTTCGTTCTTTGTAGTTTTTTCGTTTGGTGCTTATTTCGTGAGATATTTTGCCCGGTCACTATCAATGGACCACCCTGTATATTGGACACATCCCTTCCTCTCCATCTCTATGTGTCCGCCTCTTTCACTGTACATCCATCCCATTCTCCTACCTTCCTGTCTCCTCCTCTTCACTCTTTCTGTCCCTTCATCTTCTCCTCCCATTCTGTCCGTTTCATCCAACTTCTCTCTCTCTCTCTCTCATCATATCATTCTTCCCTCTGTATTTCCATCTCCACCCCTCTATAACTGCCACCTGCTTCATGCATCACCACATCCACAAATTATAAACCTTGTAATTACTACGCATCCACCGTTCTCATAATGCCTGCTTTCGACAAGATACTGTGCAGTATCGATTCCCCTTCTCTGATGCTGTCTTTCGGTGGACCGTTGTTGGTAGCGCGACTCTTTCGAGTGTAGCGTTCTGTACTCGAGGTAATCATCGCCCGCTACACTTGAAGGGGTAGCCTGATGGGCGTTTACAGGAGTCGAGGAGGTGGTCAGGTCGATACCGGTGCGACCAGGCATCGACCGCGCGCCATTGAAGCCGGCCAGTGAGGGACGTGTTTATCGCGCGTCCCATCTTGCATCAACATGCGGGCACCCTAGTTAGCCGGCGACTCGCGGCCGATCTGTGTGCCTTGGCGAACGTCAGCGGCCGGTACAAAGGGTGGGCGAGTTACGGGGAACTGGAGACCCCGGCAGCGGATAAAGCGATACCGCGGCCAGCAGAGATCGGGGCGAGAGCGGAGAGCAGTAAATGCAGCAGCACCTTAGCGCGCTCCAGGCTGCACGTCAGCTGGTTTTGGACAGCTCCTGCACTTGGAACAGCAGAAGGATAGCAAACAACGAAATGTAACTTACCGAGCGTAAAAGTGTTGTAGGGAAAATACGTGGTTAAATTTGTTGGTGACTGGGTATACAGCGTGCGAAATAGTCGCCCTCCGTGGATCACGATGTGAACACGACAAGTGCCATATCCGATTTCCCAGAAACTTTGCTCAGCGGAAGAGGAGTCAAAATAAGCGAAAAAGTGTCTCGGCTTGTCCATAGATAGCCGGCCGGTGTGGCCGAGCGGTTCTAGGCGCTACTGTCTGGAACCGCTACTGTCGCAGTTTCGAATCCTGCCTCGGGCATGGTTGTGTGTGATGTCCTTAGGTTAGTTAGGTTTAAGTAGTTCTAAGTTCTAGGGGACTGATGACCACAGATGTTAAGTCCCATAGTGCTTAGAGCCATTTGAACCGGTTTTTTGTCCATAGATACTCGTTCAACAGAGGACATGTGTTTCACAGTAGTGAAGAGGAACAAGTGCTAACAGCTTCTCGGGTATGCATTTTGGCGCCCGTGTTTACTGAACATTTTTTCCTTGTTCAGATCCATGCTACCACCTCTGAAAGTTACCTGCCCTACTGCCTCAGCAACAACAGTAACAGTACATGTATTCCACTGTCAGAGACATCAGAGCGGTATCCGCTTATAATTTTCGACTTGCTCGTTTCCGGCATAGTGACCCTCACGTCGAATTGATACATTAATCCTTCTCCATCTTACCAGAAAGTTTGTAAGGTCACCATGGTATCACCCTGTATCTACACTATGTGATCAAAAGTATCCGGACACCCCCAAAAAGATACGTTTTTCATATTTTGTGCATTGTGCTGCCACCTAGTATCAGGTACTCCATATCAGCCAGTTGTCATTACACATCATGAGAGAGCAGAATGGGCCACTCCGCGGATTTCACGGACTTCGAACGTGGTCAGCTGATTGTGTGTCACTTTTGTCGCCGGGCGAAGTGGCCGAGCGGTTCTAGGCGCTTCAGTCTGGAACCGCGCGACCGCTACGTTCGCAGGTTCGAATCCTGCCTCGGGCATGGATGTGTGTGATGTCCTTAGGTTAGTTAGGTTTAGGTAGTTCTACGTTCTAGGGGACTGATGACCTCAGCAGTTAAGTCCCATAGTGCTCAGAGCCATTTGAACCATCATTTGTGTCATATGTCTGTACGCGAGATTTCCACACTCCTAAATATTCCTAGGTCCACTGTTTCCGATGTGATAGTCAAGTGGAAACGTCAAGGGATACGTACAGCACAAAAGCGTACAGGCCGACCTCGTCTGTTGACTGACAGACACCGCCGATAGTTGAAGAGGGTCGTAATGTGTAATAGGCAGACACCTATCCAGACCATCACACGGGAATTCCAAACTGCATCAGGGTCCACTGCAAATACTATCAGAGTTAGTCGACTTACAATACTGACAGCCATATCTAATGTCAAACAGATAGACATCACAGGAGAAACAAGCTGAAGTGTTTCGTCTTGTTTGGCCTGTGATGTCTGTCTGTCTATTTGACAAAAGATACGACAGTCAGTATTGTAAGACAAATTGTTTTTACAATTTCACTGGATAATTTCGATATTCTACAGCTTCAAACGAATTTGGGATGCTTTTAACTACTCTGTTGTACCCTATATGCTAGATGATTGTTAATAAGCGTAATTGGTGCATGACTAACGGCACAAATGAACAACTGATGCGTAAAAATGCGCCTAATGGAAAAAGAGATGTGTTTGTTTAATACCTTACTAAACTAACAGCACAAGTTTCTGGCAATACTAGAAAAATATATCTGAAATTTTCTTTCTTGCACTATCCTTCGTTTTTTCGCCACATATAAAAAGACAGTCAAAAAGTGGACCAAAGTAACCCCGATTTACGGTACTCTCCTTCTTTTCCGAGGTATAAAACTTTCTATTCACAAACAAACAACATTCAAATGCGATTTCTGAGTGACAAATCCGATGCGTAAACTTTTTGTTATTTACAGAATGCAGATGTCGGTCTTATGTCCACTTTGTGCTATTACACTGGAATGCGATTAACTTGCGTGTCCAAATGCGTAGTATACTTGATTGCCAATCTGATGTTTAATGCATGCTGTCTCGACGGTGTTGCGCTTTTAATAGCCAACAGATTCTAATCTGCCCGCTCATTCAATCTCCCATCTATTGTCCTCATTAAACAATGGCCAGTCCAAGTAATTAATAAGCAAAGTCCTTTATGAAGTTTTGAGAAGAGCGAAGATTACAATAACCTTTCAAGTTGTTTCTGCAGAACTTTTTTTACATAAATATATTTTTCACTGATTGTCTCACGTTTTAGCTTGTCGTATACTATTTTCATTTTGAACATTAACAAAGCCGAAATTACGTTGTTCGCACCTATTAGACAAAAATACGTCCGATCACTTCAGAAGCAAGCTTACGATTCTCACACACTGCGGAAATAACAATATTGCAAAGGCTTTACAATTTTTCTTAACAAATGAATTCCTACTAGTTTCCGTTAGATTATTACTTTCAATTATTATTTCATAAATGAATCTAGAAATAAACATAGTAAACAGTACAAGATTGCGTAATTAATAATAGAAATATTAAGTGTGCAAATAATTCGTGATTTCAAATGTTTCTAACAAAATAATTTTAACAGTACATTCAGAACTAGTACTTACCGACTATAACATCAAAACGAAAATATTTTATGAAGTAGTTCCTTTTAATAAATTTTGGCTTGAAATATAGCATAATGTGTATATAATTAAATGAAAATTTTCAGAAAAACATCTGAGATAATTGTTGGATGTGAGGTCCGCCAGTTATGCAAAACACCGTTTTTCTCAGTACCCAAACATGTTTCGGCACCACTGTGCCATCATCAGTGGGTTTTCGTATTTATTCTTTACATTTGGTGTGCACGAATTTTCCAGATCACTTTTGTGTTAATTACTACAGGTAGCTTGTCACGTTTTCGTGTGGCAAGCACTTCCATTCTCCGCATCACGCTTAGATGTTGTGATGCATACGTAACTATAACAAGTATTTTCCACAAATAACAGAGTACAACACTTTTCACTACACAGGAACACACCACAATCACACTGTGTTCTGGTGCGGTGAAAAGTGTTTTACTACGTTATTTGTGGAAAATATTTGTTATAGTTACGTATGCATCACAACATCTAAGCATGATGCGGAGAATGGACTGCTTGCCACGCGTAAACGTGACAAGCTACCTGTAGTAATTAACACAAAAGTGATGTGGAAAATTCATGTACACCAAACGTAAAGAATAAATAAAAACGAAAACCCACTGATGATGGCACAGTGGTGCCGAAACATGTTTGGGTACTGAGAAAAATGGTGTTTTGCATAACTGGCGCACCGCACATCCAACAATTTTAACTGCAAACACGGCCAATTCAAGGAGCTGCAGATCAAAAGATGGATATCTGAGATAATGTTTATCTACCCAAAATTTAAAATAATAATAATAATAATAACAATAATATTGGTATCGACAACTACTGTTGAGGAAAAGTAATGCTAGAAGAGTGTGTCCCGTTACAAGGTGTAGATGAAGACATTTGGGAGACGCTATAAACCGAATCTTACCCGCGCTTTAAGCAACGGACGTTCGCCGGCGGAGGGTGACTTGCCGAAACCCGGCGACCAATTACACAACCGGCCGTCCCACACGTATTTGTTTTTCCGGGGAGCGGCGCTCGTTCAAGTCAAAGACGAACGTAGCTGCCGAGAGGAGAGGAGGAAGAAAAAAAATAAAAATAAAAAAGACGGATGGAAAGAAAGAAAAAAGAAATGAACCTAGTCTTCCGGAGCCTCTCTGCCGGAAAAAATAGCAACTGTCACTCGCGCCGAGGAGGGAAAAAGGAGTAAAAGAGCGACGGCGGCGGAGGAGGAACAGGAAGAGAAGGCGTCAGTTGGCCGGCGTGATTGCCACTGTGCGTGCGGGCGGAGCAGAACGTGACGTCACGTCGCCGCCTGTCTTTACGTATCCACTGAGCGACGCGGGATGAAAGAGAACGGCGGCCGCTGGGCGTTTTGCGCTGTTGTTGCCGCGAGCTGCTGTTGCTCACCTCACCTCAGGCGTTTTCTCCGCACCTACATTGCTGCCTCTAGATCGTGGGGCTCGGATTCGATTCCCGGCCGGGTCTGACACTCTGCTCGCTCGAGGATTAGTTGTTTGTGTTGTCTCAATCATTCCATCTCATCTTCATCGACGCGCAAGACATTGAAGTGGCATCGTATACATCGCCCAATCTCATTACAGTGGCCCCTATCTACAGGGTGTTACAAAAAGGTACGGCCAAACTTTCAGGAAACATTCCTCACACACAAAGAAAGAAAATATGTTATGTGGACATGTGTCCGGAAACGCTTACTTTCCATGTTAGAGCTTATTTTATTACTTCTCTTCAAATCACATTAATCATGGAATGGAAACACACAGCAACAGAACGTACCAGCGTGACTTCAAACACTTTGTTACAGGAAATGTTCAAAATGTCCTCCGTTAGCGAGGATACATGCATCCACCCTCCGTCGCATGGAATCCCTGATGCGCTGATGCAGCCCTGGAGAATGGCGTATTGTATCACAGCCGTCCACAATACGAGCACGAAGAGTTTCTACATTTGGTACCGGGGTTGCGTAGACAAGAGCTTTCAAATGCGCCCATAAATGAAAGTCAAGAGGGTTGAGGTCAGGAGAGCGTGGAGGCCATGGAATTGGTCCGCTCTACCAATCCATCGGTCACCGAATCTGTTGTTGAGAAGCGTACGAACACTTCGACTGAAATGTGCAGGAGCTCCATCGTGCATGAACCACATGCTGTGTCGTACTTGTAAAGGCACATGTTCTAGCAGCACCAACAATGCCTGCCCAAACGTTCACAGAAAATCTGTGTTGATGATGTGATTGCACAATTGCGTGCGGATTCTCGTCAGCCCACACATGTTGATTGTGAAAATTTTTAATTTGATCACGTCGGAATGAAGCCTCATCCGTAAAGAGAACATTTGCACTGAAATGAGGATTGACACATTGTTGGATGAACCATTCGCAGAAGTGTACCCGTGGAGGCCAATCAGCTGCTGATAGTGCCTGCACACGCTGTACATGGTACGGAAACAACTGGTTCTCCCGTAGCACTCTCCATACAGTGACGTGGTCAACGTTACCTCGTACAGCAGCAACTTCTCTGACGCTGACATTAGGGTTATCGTCAACTGCACGAAGAATTGCCTCGTCCATTGCAGGTGTCCTCGTCGTTCTAGGTCTTCCCCAGTCGCGAGTCATAGGCTGGAATGTTCCGTGCTCCCTAAGACGCCGATCAATTGCTTCGAACGTCTTCCTGTCGGGACACCTTCGTTCTGGTAATCTGTCTCGATACAAACGTACCGCGCCACGGCTATTGCCCCGTGCTAATCCATACATCAAATGGACATCTGCCAACTCCGCATTTGTAAACATTACACTGACTGCAAAACCACGTTCGTGATGAACACTAACCTGCTGATGCTACGTACTGATGTGCTTGATGCTAGTACTGTAGAGCAACGAGTCGCATGTCAACACAAGCACCGAAGTTAACATTACCTTCCTTCAATTGGGCCAACTGGCGGTGAGTCGAGGACGTACAGTACATACTGACGAAACTAAAATGAGCTCTAACATGGAAATTAAGCGTTTCGGGACACATGTCCACATAACGTGTTTTCTTTATTTGTGTGTGAGGAATGTTTCCTGAAAGTTTGGCCGTACCTTTTTGTAACACCTTGTATACATCTATCTATCTATGTATCGCTTGAGCCTTGTCCCGCAGCTACGCAGGGTCAGCCATTGTTAATCGGATTTGGCATGTTCATGTTTAAGGGGTGACCGGATGCTCTTCATGCCGCCACCCCATACCCCCCGGGACGGAATTAGTGTACCCCAACTGTCTGCGTCGAGTGCAATCCATGGAATAGTGCGAAAGTGTTCAGATGTCTGCGAGTCGTGTAACTGAGGCGATACATGGGGACCAGCCCGGTATTCACACAGCGGGATGTGGAAAACCGCCTAAAAACCAAACCCAGGCTGGCCGGCACATCGGCCCTCGTCGTTAATCCGCCGGGCGGATTCGATCCGGGGCCGGCGCGCCTACCCGAGTCCAGAAAGCAACGCGTTTGCGTTCTCGGCTACCCCGGCGGGTCTACAGTGGCCCCTATCAAGGACCTAAATAACTAACATTTACGGCGCGGACCGCAGCAGGAAGAGTGTCACAGTGTTTCTAGAGGGTACCGACACGGATGTGGAGGCGTGGCGAGTCCAGTTCTGCAGCCGACTTGGTTTCTCGGCTGATACAACGTGACCGAAGTGGCCCTACAGATTCCCGATTGGATTTGAATCCTTGGAATCTGGTGGCCAGAGCAGTACGGTAAACTTACCTGGTTCTCTTCGAGCCACGCACATACACTACTAGCTGTGTGACACGTTGCGTTCTGAAAAGTCCCCTTAGAAAAATTATAAATGACTGTGCTTAAACTGACACAAAATATTTGTAGCGCAACGCAATCTGACTTTCAAAAATCCCTACAAGTCAATGGCCCTGACTAACAATACCGAGCGAGTTGGCGCAGTGGTTAGCACACTGGACTCGCATTCGGGAGGACGACGGTTCAATCCCGTCTCCAGCCATCCTGATTTAGGTTTTCCGTGATTTCCCTAAATCGTTTCAGGCAAATGCCGGGATGGTTCCTTTGAAAGGGCACGGCCGATTTCCTTCCCAATCCTTCCCTAACCCGAGCTTGCGCTCCGACTCTAATGACGATGTTGTCCATGACATCCAATCTTACAAATTTACTGTCTCTGATGGACACACGTCCAGATCATCCGCTCTCAAAACTCCGCCATCTCACTCCCCACATCCACCCCTGTTGACGGCTCACCTCCAACTGCGCAACGCTACGCGCTGTTAACAGCCAACTGCCCAACACTACAATAGCAAATTCTAACAATGCAAACCAGCCACAGACTGCATACAGCACAGTCAGTGATTTTCATATAGAGCGCTACGTGGCGTTACCAACATAAAAACCTAAACAGCCTACTTACAGTTCTCCTGCTGGTAGATGCCATCGTACCGAAGAAGATGATGATGTTTGGTTTGTGGGGCGCTCAACTGAGTGGGTATCAACGCCCGCACAAATTCCCAACCTTTTCTGAGCCCAATCTCGCCATTTTCATGAATGAGGATGAATCGCCGGTAATCGAACCCGGGACCTCGTGCTCGGAAAGCGAGAGCGCGACCGCAAGACCACGAACTGCGGACTACCGGAGAAGAAAAATGGTTCAAATGGCTCTGAGCACTATGGGACTTAACTTCTGAGGTCATCAGTCCCCTAGAACTTAGAACTATTTAAACCTAACTAAGTGCAACATACACACCCATGCTATAGGCAGGATTCGAACCTGCGACCGTAGCGGTCGCGTGGTTCTAGGCTGTAGCGCCTAGAATCGCTCGGCCACTCCGGCCGGCACCGAAGAAGATCATTCGATATATAGATAGAGGTGGACATGGTCCCCAAGGATAGGTACATCCTCGTGTCGATCGATTCTGCCTTCCGGAATGACGTTATCATCCAGCGAATTCCACGAAAACATTCCCTCGATCATAAGGCGTGCGGCGTGTTTTCTTTCAGTCGTTTCATGACGGAAATGCCAGCGGCCATCTGATGCAGCATGAAAGCTGATACATCTGTAAAGACCACCTGTTGTCCCTCTGTGGACGTCCAGTTGCGTTACTGACGTGCAAATTCCAGCCTTCGACTTTGATGAACAGCATTTGGCATGGGTACACGAAAGATGCGCCTGCTGCAGAGGGCAGCAACCTTCGTTGAACGGTCGTTGAGATGATACTGTAGGTAGCCCCTCGGTTCATCTGGCCTGAGACTTGGGGTGGGTTGGGTTCTTTGAAGAAGGAGAGCAGACAGCGAGGTAATCAGTCTCATCGGATTAGGGAAGGACGGGGAAGGAAGTCGGCCGTGCCCTTTCAAAGGAACCATCCCGACATTTGCCTGAAACGATTTAGGGAAATCACGGAAAACCTAAATCAGGATGGCTGGAGACGGGATTGAACCGTCGTCCTCCCGAATGCGAGTCCAGTGTGCTAACCACTGCGCCACCTCGCTCGGTGACCGTGTAGAAAGACTTCAATATGGTACCAAAAGAACCATAGTCAATGATGCCACGTGATACCATCATCATCATTACCATAATTCAACAGCGCGTCTGTGGTATCGAGGTAGCGAGAGTGGTTCCTATAGCAGAGGTCATGAGTCCGTGACCAGGTGCACCATTCAAACACGCTGTAAGCACGTGTATTGAGCCGTATACAGGAAGCATTCTACACCTCCAGAATAAAATTTGCGCTTTGCAGCGGAGTATGCGTTTAATTGAAAATTTCTGGCAGAGTAAGACTTTGTGCCAGACCGGAATGTGAACCTGAACCACACATGACCTCGAAACCTCTCCTTAGAAAAATTTATGAATGATTGTGCTGATAAACCGCTTATGTTATTTGATTTTCAAACAGCTGAGCAAAACTGAACGTACTCAGACATTTCCCTCTTTACTTATTCTGATCATCACTAAACTGACACACAATACTTTTAGCGCAGCGCAATCTGACTTTCAATAATTCCTACAAAAGAATGGCCCTGACTAATAATAACCTATACCTTTCATGAATCACTTACCTCACAAAATCTTCGTTACTCGAACTACTGCAATACAGCGAGCGCCAACACTGCCAGCTAAATAAAAGTTTCTAACTACGGAAGGCACTAACTACTGATAGGCACTAACTACTGATAGGTATACTTAGCAAATGAAAGATTTTGATAGAGAACAAACACTGTATTTACCTTAATAGTGTTCAAAAGTCATAATATATATATCAGTCGATGATATCCAATCTTACAAATTTACTGTCCCTGTCCAGATCATCCGCTCTCAAAACTCCGCCATCTCACTCCCCACATCCACCACTGCTGGCGGCTCACCTCCGACTGCGCAACGCTACTTGCTGTTCACATCCAACTGCCCAACACTACAATAGCAAATATTCCAACAATGCCAACCAGCCACAGACTGCACACAGCACAGCCAGTGATTTTCATGCAGAGCGCTACGTGGCGTTACCAACATAAAAACCTAAACAGCCTACTTACAACCTCCCCTCTACCCCTCCGCTCCCCCCACCCCCTCGCACCACACAGCTTCTTTTTCTCCGCACCTCCTACCTTCCAATGCCCTTTCTTCTAGGAGTGCTGGTCCTGCAAGTTATGCAAGATAACGTTTCTGAGAGTGGATAGGTCAGTCGGCGGAGCTCTTGCCCGCCAAAGGTAAATGACTCATGCAAGATGCAAACCCGAGTTTTTGTAAGGTTAGACTTAAGGGGCTCCGGAAAGGCTCAAAATCATGAAAAGTTCATTTTTTACTTTTTTGCGTTTTCTGAATCTGCAGACTATTACCTTTTAATAGATATATAATTTATTCAATTCCGAAGACTACAACTATTTTTAATTTTTTTTTGAAATGTGTTCTACATGGGCGTGACCCACTGTGGCGCTGTTAAACTGCTGTCAAATGGTGTTATTATTAACGTTCGTGTTCATCAGGTACATTTTAGTGATGTGAGATGAAGTATCTGTTGTGGCTAACCTGTGATGGTTCAATATATATCGCTGGTGTGATTGTGGATTGTTTCATGTTTATTTACTCTGTCGTCATCTCGAAAATATTCGTAATTAATTCTGTTTCTTGAGTCTCTGTTTTGTTGAAGTATAATAATGAGTAAAAGTAAAGTTATTAGAAATCCTCTGAAGGCTTTTAAGAAAAGGAGAAATGTTGGAAAGCCAAAGGTATTTAGAAATATGGGAATGAAGATAGGTTCTAACATGGTACGAGCGATGCTTGCTTTAGACAAGGAACGCCTTCGGGCTGCAGACAGGGCTGTAAAGAGTCTAGAAATACAAGCAAGAGTAAACAGGAGGAACAAGAGGAAGCTGGAGGAGGAGTTTGCAGAGGATGAAGATAATCCATCCTATGGACCTGGAATGCACTAAAAAGTTAATCCAATCTTTGTCGCTCGATTCCCAAAACTTTTATTTTCTCATACTAATTACATGTTTTCTAAGGATCTTCCAAACATATTTGTTTCAAACTTTCAGTAAATGTTACACAGTACCTTCTGCATAGTTTAACACAGCCTTTTTCCAAAAAACTGTATATTTTTGAATATATAAATAAAAAATTGCAAAAAAATGTTGTGAATTTTCATTACAATTGAAAAAAAAATCATCTTTAATAACTGAACTAAAATTTTGTAAAATCCCTGTGTTAAGTTGTAGCCCATATTCCAATAAATAATCTGTAAAAAGATCAACTTCCTACCTCAAATACTTTGTGAGGAAAGATGTAATTTATAAGCGTTATTTTAACATTGCAAGTATAGGGCGTTCCGGAGCCCCTTAGGTTAGTAAGAGGCATGGTGTTGTTGCTTAACCTCCTAAAACGCTCTGTCCTGGACAGCCACAACTCGGTTATCGACGTGTGTGAAATTCTGGGTGTCATTCCGGCGCGTCGTTGGTATAAATATTTTAAAAAAAGTTTGTGTCAGTAGTGAGCACTGAGGCAGACCATTTATCTGTCTGCACCACCTGCTTCTCTTGTCCTGGAATTCTGCAAAGAGCGCACAGTTTCCTAGGGGCCCTCTGAAAGCCACGGTCAGTGTGCGGGCCTTTATATAGCGCAAATATTTTTGAACGGGGGTCTTGGTTATCCGTATCATAGGAGGCGGACAGATCTGTGGACGCTACGGTCGTGATGTTTGGATGTCCAGTCACGCGTAGGTGCGAATGTTTTCCTGGACACATGTGAGGTGAGTGCTGCCAGACCTACGCTACATCTTAATGAGACGTTTACCCTTCGGCTTGTGCAACGCTGTCGTAGCGTTCTCAGCGTGCAACTCGTGTCCCACATCTAACGACGCAAAAGGTGAGAACAATAATAAAAATATTTACATTCTGTTGAAAAGGTGGGAATAGTAGTCTAAGCTGTCGCACATTTCCCGTATGGAAGCCACTACATGGCTGTGGAAGAGCAGGTGCTATCCTCTGATAAACTTTCCACATCTGTAGTGGTCGTGGATGGTACGTTGAATCTTAATCTCACTTCCTTCCTTCCTTCGTTCTGATAAATTTGAGTGCAGTCCGGCTCTAAATTCAGGTTACACATTTTGAGAATTCGTGCTGAAGATGGAGGTGTAAAATGTTACTCGTGACTGTCAATGAACATCTGTGAAGCACGTTTTAAGAATAGAGATAATTCAGTCGCCACCTGCACAAATTTTTTTATTAAATTAGCTTCTTGATTAGTTTCGGGAAATTAATTTGCCATTCTCAGAAGAGTTACCTCGGAAAGCAATCGTGAAGCAAACTCAGGACGACAGAGTTCTACAAAAAATGTGCGCAGAATAAGAATTAAGTTATTACCAAGTTGGATCACAATGTACAGCAGATTAATAACAATAAGAGCACAGTAACAAAAAGATTATAAAGATGCCTTCGCTAAAATTTTTTTACTTAGTACTGTCAACCAGTTGCCACGATATAGCACGGACGTGACTAATGTCTGAAGTAGTACTGGAGGGAATTGACACCATGGATCCTGCAGGGCTGTTCATAAATCCGTAAGAGAACGAGGGGGTGGAGCTCTATTCTGAACAGCACGTTGCAAGGCTTCCCAGATATGCCCAGTAATTTTCATGTCCGGGGAGTTTGGTTGCCAGCGGAAGTGTTTATAGTCAGAAGAGTGTTCCTGGAGCCATCCTGTAGCAATTCTGGACGTGTGGGGTGTCGCATTGTCCTACTGGAATTGCCGAACTTCGTCGGATTGCATAATGGACATGAATGGATACAGGTGATCAAATAGGATGCTTGCGTACGTGTCACCTGTCAGAGTCGTATCTAGACGTATCAGGGGTGCCATATCACTCCAACTACACACGTCCCAGACCATTACAGAGCCTCCAGCAGCTTGAACAGTCCTCTGCTGATATGCAGGGGGCCGGCCATTGTGACCGAATGGTTCTAGGCGCTTCAGTCCGGAACCACGCTGCTGCTACCGTCGCAGGTTCGAATCCTGCCTCGGGCATGGATGTGTGTGCTGTCCTTAGGTTAGTTAGGTTTAAGTAGTTCCAAGTCTAAGGGAATGATGGCCTCAGATGTTAAGTCCCATAGTACTCAGAGCCATTTGAACCATTTTGATATGCAGGGGCCATGGATCCATGAGGTTGTGTCCATACCCATACACGTCTATCTGCTCGATACAATTTGAAGCGAGACTCATCTGACCAGGCAACATGTTTGCAGTCATCAACAGTCCAATGTCGAGGGGAGAAGTAAAGCTTTGTGTCGTGCATTCATCAAGGGTACACGAGTGGGCCTTTGGCTCCGAAAGCCTATATTGATGATGTTTCGTTGAATGCTTCGCACGCTGACACTTGTCGATGGCCTAGATCGAAGTCAGCAGCAATTTGCGGAACGTTTGTAAAAATGGTTCAAATGGGTCTGAGCACTATGGGACTTAACATCTGAGGTGATCAGTCCCCTTGAACTTAGAACTACTTAAACCTAAATAACCTACGGACATCACACACATCCATGCCCGAGGCAGGATTCGAACCTGCGACCGTAGTGGTCGTACGATTCCAGACTGGAGCGCCTAGATCTGCTCAGCCACTCCGGGCGGCGGAACGTTTGTAGTTGGTCGCGTTGAACGATTCTCTTCAGTCGTCGTTGGTCCCGTTCCTGCAGGATCTTTTTACGACGGGAACGATGTCGGAGATTTGATGTTCTTCCGGATTCCTGATATTCATGGTAAACTGGTGAAATGGGCATACGGGAAAATTCCCACTTCGTCGCTACTTCGGAGATACCGTGTTCCATCGCTTATACGCCGACGATAAAACAACGTTCAAACTGACTTAAATCTTGATGACCCGCCATTGTACCAGCAGTAACCGATGTAATAATTGCGCCAGACACTTGTTGTCTTATGTAGGCATTACCGATCGCAGAGCCGTATTCTGCCTTTTTCATATCTCTGTATTTGAATACGCATGCCTAAACAAGTTTCTTTGACGCTGCAGTGTATTTCAGGTGTAGAAACACGCCTACCAACTTTTGATTATGTCACACAACTCCTTCTTGCTGTTGTGATCTATATTGACGACATAGGAGACAATCTGAGTAGCCGTCTTAGATTGTTTGCAGATGATGCTGTGATTTACCGTCTTGTAAAGTCATCAGATGATCAAAACGACTTGCAAAATAATTTAGATAAGATATCTGTATGGTGCGAAAAGTGGCAGTTGACCGTGAATAAAGAAAATTATTCACATGAGTAAGAAAAGATATTAGGTAAATTTCGATTACGCGATAAGTCACACAAATGCGAGGGCTGTGAACTCAACTAAATACTTAGGGATTAAAATTACAAATAGCCTAAGTTGGAACGATTACATGGATAATATTGTGGGTAGAGCAAACCAAAGATTGCGATTCATTGACAGAACACTTAGAAGGTGCAACAGGTCTACCAAAGAGACTGCTTACACTACGCTTGTCCGCCCTATTCTGGAGTATTGCTGTGCGGTGTGGGATCCGCATGAGGTGGGACTGACGGATGACATCGAAAAAGTACAAAGAAGGGCAGCTCGTTTTGTATGATCGCGAAATAGGGGAGATAGTGTCACAGACATGATAAAAAATGGTTCAAATGGCTCTGAGTACTATGCGACTTAACTTCTGAGGTCATCAGTCGCCTAGAACTTAGAACTACTTAAACCTAACTAACCTAAGGACATCACACACATCCATGCCCGAGGCAGGATTCGAACCTGCGACCGTAGCGGTCGCTCGGCTCCAGACTGTAGCGCCTAGAACCGCACGGCCACTCCGGCCGGCACAGACATGATACGTGAATTGCAATCATTAAAACAAAGGCGTTTTTCGTTGTGACGGGATCTACTCATGAAATTTCAATCACCAGTTTTCTCCTCCGATTGCGAAAACATTCCGTTGGCACCAACCTACATAGGGAGAAATGATCATCATGATAAAATAAGATAAATCAGGGCTCGCACGGAAAAATTTAAGTGCTCGTTTTTCCCGCGTGCCGTTCGAGAGTGGAATGGTAGAGAGACAGCATGAATGTGGTTCATTGAACCCTCTGCCAAGCACTTTATTGTGAATAGCAGAGTAATCACGTAGATGCAGATGTAGGTGTAGATGTAGATGTGATAATTTCTTCGATCAATGCCGATTCCGCTGGGGTTATTATCATTCGGTTTAGTGCCCTCAAACCAATATCATTAATCATCGGTATCATTATCATTGCTGACCCTACCCCACGGCGTCGTCTCCATTATTCCGGTGCCCGTACGAGGCGGCTCAGCCTGCTGGACGCTGGACACTGTTCCCACAGTCGCGGGCGACGTTTTTTCGTATCGCTGGAGAAGTGCCGAGCGTGTGTGTGGCGGGGACTGTCGGGCAGATACCGCCGGGTCGAGGCGGCGGGCAGCGTCTTCTGGAGGCCGTGTCCCGGACAAAGAGGCCACTGAGGGCGGCCGCGGCGGCCGGCGTCGAAAGTTGCGTCGTCACCGCCGGCTAACGAGCCGACGCGCAGTCGCCCGCTGTCACGTGACGCGAGACAACCACCAATTACAGCGGCGCTTCATTAGCAGACGAGAGGAGAGAATAGGCGGGCTCGACACTCGTCCAGTGGTACCGGCGTAGCTCACTCCTCGACGTCTTCCGCGCCTGCGTCTAATTATACTCAGTCGCCATCATCATCATCATCATCGTCATCCTCACCATTGGCAGGACTGCTCAATGTGAGCCTTGACCTTCTGTAGAAGATTACTGCATAGTTTTCTGTTTGGTGCCGAACCCCTCCAATTTCGAAATCCAATTTTTCTTTTGTGTCCTCTGTCATCTTGCTCCTACCTTAGCTTCAACCATGAAACGGGATTTGTTTGGGAATAAATGTGCAACTAGCCTTGTTTTTATTTTTGATACGATTCATTGTACCATTCACATGTTTTGGGGCCATTGAAGTCTCATCATCAGAGGGTAGTGTGACAGGAACTTTACATCGCGGACCAAGTATATAGAGTCGTGTGACTAGGGCCTCCCGTCGGGTAGACCGTTCACCGGGTGCAAGTCTTTCGATTTGACGCCACTTCGGCGACTTGCGCGTCGATGGGGATGAAATGATGATGATTAGGACAACACAACACCCAGTCCCTGAGCCGAGAAAATCACTGACCCAGATGGGAATCGAACCCGGACCCTTAGGATTGACATCCTGTCACGCTGACCACTCAGTTACCAAGGGCGGACGTGGACCAAGTGTAGTTTGATAATGTTGCTGAGAAAATTATCGGTACACGAAACGTTTACGTGACGTAAACTTTGTTATGTTTTAGGTAGTTACACTGCACTGCTTATTGGTATCCACAGCAAACCCGTTTCCACAATGCACATTATCAGGAAATACGCTCACAATTTTACAAATCTTTAACATCATGCAGCGCGTGACATGGCCAGTGTTTAGCTCTCAAAATAATTTAATTTTTTGTGCTGAAGAACATTCCATTACTGGAATCGAAACCTAGGTAAACGAGTAAAAATTACCTTGCAACTGAAGGCAGAAAAAAATTGTTTATTTTCTACACTCACAATTAGCTGCAGTTGGTGTTACACGTATTCACAGCAGCTAAACACTGGATAGGTTCAAATGGCTCTGAGCACTATGGGACTTAACATCTGTGGTCATCAGTCCCCTAGAACTTAGAACTGCTTGAACCTAACTAACCTAAGGACATCACACATATCCATGCCCGAGGCAGGATTCGAACCTGCGACCGTAGCGGTCACGCGGTTCCAGACTGAAGCGCCTAGAACCACACGGCCACACCGGCCGGCTAAACACTGGATAGATTTACATGCCTAATCATGAGCTTTGCCCTGAGATGCGTTGTATCACAGAATAAATTTTAGAAGTGTAGATAATGTTTTTATGTGAACCTTATTAGCTGCAGGAGTGTTATTATATTGGCAACATACGTGTAATGTGGATCAAGATTTATAAAACAGATAAACAAATAGAATGAAATATTTGTTATGTTATTAAAGACTGAATGAGTTACAGAATGTCATAGTTCTTACATGACTAAGACAACATAATTTATACAGGAGGATCAATACGTATTACTATTGTCATTTATAGTGTTCTGGTGCAAGGGTGTCTTGGAAATTCAAGAAATTTCATCGTATTTGTTTGTCTGTTGTGTAAATTTTAATCCATGTTACATATACACTCCTGGAAATTGAAAAAAGAACACATTGACACCGGTGTGTCAGACCCACCATACTTGCTCCGGACACTGCGAGAGGGCTGTACAAGCAATGATGACACGCACGGCACAGCGGACACACCAGGAACCGCGGTGTTGGCCGTCGAATGGCGCTAGCTGCGCAGCATTTGTGCACCGCCGCCGTCAGTGTCAGCCAGTTTGCCGTGGCATACGGAGCTCCATCGCAGTCTTTAACACTGGTAGCATGCCGCGACAGCGTGGACGTGAACCATATGTGCAGTTGACGGACTTTGAGCGAGGGCGTATAGTGGGCATGCGGGAGGCCGGGTGGACGTACCGCCGAATTGCTCAACACGTGGGGCGTGAGGTCTCCACAGTACATCGATGTTGTCGCCAGTGGTCGGCGGAAGGTGCACGTGCCCGTCGAACTGGGACCGGACCGCAGCGACGCACGGATGCACGCCAAGACCGTAGGATCCTACGCAGTGCCGTAGGGGACCGCACCGCCACTTCCCAGCAAATTAGGGACACTGTTGCTCCTGGGGTATCGGCGAGGACCATTCGCAACCGTCTCCATGAAGCTGGGCTACGGTCCCGCACACCGTTAGGCCGTTTTCCGCTCACGCCCCAACATCGTGCAGCCCGCCTCCAGTGGTGTCGCGACAGGCGTGAATGGAGGGACGAATGGAGACGTGTCGTCTTCAGCGATGAGAGTCGCTTCTGCCTTGGTGCCAATGATGGTCGTATGCGTGTTTGGCGCCGTGCAGGTGAGCGCCACAATCAGGACTGCATACGACCGAGGCACACAGGGCCAACACCCGGCATCATGGTGTGGGGAGCGATCTCCTACACTGGCCGTACACCACTGGTGATCGTCGAGGGGACACTGAATAGTGCACGGTACATCCAAACCGTCATCGAACCCATCGTTCTACCATTCCTAGACCGGCAAGGGAACTTGCTGTTCCAACAGGACAATGCACGTCCGCATGTATCCCGTGCCACCCAACGTGCTCTAGAAGGTGTAAGTCAACTACCCTGGCCAGCAAGATCTCCGGATCTGTCCCCCATTGAGCATGTTTGGGACTGGATGAAGCGTCGTCTCACGCGGTCTGCACGTCCAGCACGAACGCTGGTCCAACTGAGGCGCCAGGTGGAAATGGCATGGCAAGCCGTTCCACAGGACTACATCCAGCATCTCTACGATCGTCTCCATGGGAGAATAGCAGCCTGCATTGCTGCGAAAGGTGGATATACACTGTACTAGTGCCGACATTGTGCATGCTCTGTTGCCTGTGTCTATGTGCCTGTGGTTCTGTCAGTGTGATCATGTGATGTATCTGACCCCAGGAATGTGTCAATAAAGTTTCCCCTTCCTGGGACAATGAATTCACGGTGTTCTTATTTCAATTTCCAGGAGTGTATATTGCCAATGTAAGAAAACTCCTGAAGATAACAAGGTTCATTTAAGTATATTATCTGTACTTGTAATATATATAGTGTAATGCTACGCATCTGCGGCCAGAGGTCATGTTTTAGCAATGTATATCTATCATATTCATATTCTTTGTGATAATATCCGGTGTTTACCTTCTGTGAATAAGTGTAACACCAAGCGCAGCTAAATGTATGTGTATTACCTGATAATGCACATTATATAAACGCATTTGCTATGGATTTCACGATGCAGTTCAATGTTAAGGGCCAAAACATAACAATCTTTCCGTTTCATGATTAAATTTTCTTCATTTTCACCAGCCCCAACACCACAGCCTCTAGCTACACTTGGTCCACAGTATAATGCTACTGTAAGACCTCCAGCTGATGATTAGTCTGCAGTGGCTGGATAACATGTTAATAGTACAATAAATCCTATCAAAAAATCCAGAACAGCTACTGGCTGCATATTTATTTCCAAATAAATGGCCACTTTAAATCACAGTTGCAGTTCATCATACATAATGAATATACTGAAATCAACTTCGTTGTTCCAACCCTCCTACTTCCTTCAGCCACTGCGTTGGATACCTTCTTCGTCATTCTGTTCATGTTTTAGCATCATAAGTTAGTACCAGTCTCGCTAAATGTGAATTATACTTTAGTAATGTTTAAAAGGTAAAGTCTGTAGCTCAAGCCCCTGATTTTATGATTGAAAATGTGTGAATTATGGTGCACTGACCCGAGGATAATCCCTCCGTCTTATATTAAACATGTCAATCAGATTACAAGACTATGCACCTGGCGCAGTTTCTAACAATAGGTGTTCTTGTAGTAGCATCTGTTGTTCACACCATACTTCACTATATGACGCCAGACTATTGAATTTTCATTCATCTGAGATGTTAAATGTCGGAATAAAGCGTAGGGCTGTAAGACCCAAAAATGTTACGCAGCCTGTACTCTCCGGTGTGGCATGGGACAACAGCTGGTACCGTATCTGTTTATAATAGTGATGTGATGAGTGCTGAAGGCGGAATGAAAATATTCGCGCCCAGGTAGACAAAACACTACAAAAGTACGTGGCATTTTCCACTTTTGCTGTATTAATTTTATTTCTTCACAACCAGTTTCAGCCCGATAGGCCATTCTCTAGTGATTTTTCATCGTGTACAAAACAGAATACTTTTGCTACCTGCACTGTGGTTATGTGAATGTAAACGTATTTTAAATGCATTTTTCTGCCATGGAAAACTATGCTTTACGTATTGAAACGACAGCGTCTTTAAATTTACCTTTCCTATTCGTTTTGGTTCACAAATGCTGCCTTGTTTGTCTGAAGCTTGATATTTACAAAGCTATTATACTGACCGAAGAGTAAAGCTAAGCTTGGAGTAAAGGGAATCGTGCCCGCCCGGTTGGCCGTGCGGTCTAATACACGGCTTTCCGGGCGGGAAGGAGCGCCTGGTCCCCGGCACGAATCCGCCCGGTGGACTTGTGTCGAGTCCGCTGAGCCGGCCAGTCTGTGGATGGTTTTTAGGCGGTTTTCCATCTGCGTCGGCGAATGCGGGCTGGTTCCCCTTATTCCTCCTCAGATACACTATGTCGGCAATTGCTGCGCAAACAAGTTCTCCACGTACGCGTACACCACCATTACCCTCCCACGCAAACATAGGGGTTACACTCGTCTGGTGCGAGACTTCCCCTGGGGGGTCCACCGGGGGCCGAACCGCACAATAACCCTGGGTTCGGTGGGAGGCGGCGGAGTGGTGAAGTGGACTGCGGTAGTCGTCGTGGTGTTGTGGACCACTGCGGCTGCGGCGGGGACGGAGCCCCTCCGTCGTTTCTAGGTCCCCGGTTAACATACAATACGATAAAAAGGGAATAGTAATTTCAAATATTATGATTGTATATTTATGTGTATAGCTGAGGAAAGTTAAAACCTGTTGTTGTTGTTGTGGTCTTCAGTCCTGAGACTGGTTTGATGCAGCTCTCCATGCTATTCTATCCTGTGCAAGGTTCTTCATCTCCCAGTACCTACTGCAACCTACATCCTTCTGAATCTGTTTAGTGTATTCATCTCTTGGTCTCCCCCTGCGATTTTTACCCTCCACGCTGCCCACCAATACTAAATTGGTGATCCCTTGATGACTCAGAATATGCCTTACCAACCGATCCCTTCTTCTCTTCAAGTTGTGCCATAAATTTCTCTTCTCTCCAATTCTATTCAATATGTCCTCATTAGTTATGTGATCTACCCATCAAATCTTCAGCATTCTTCCGTAGCACCACATTTCGAAAGCTTCTATTATCTTCTTTTCTGAACTATTTATTGTGCATGTTTCACTTCCATACATGGCTACACTCCATACAAATACTTCCATAAACGACTTCCTGACGGTTAAATCTATACTCGATGTTAACAAATTTCTGTTCTTCAGAAATGCTTTCCTTGCCATTGCCAGTCTACATTTTATATCCTCTCTACTTCGACCATCATCAGTTATTTTGCCCCCCAAATAGCAATACTCATTTACTACCCTAAGCATCTCATTTCCTAATCTAATTCCCGCAGCATCACCCGATTTAATTCGACTACAAGTTAAAACACAGTAAGAAATCAAATACATTGGAAAATAAAATAAAATAAAATAGAAATAAACATTAACGTACATTGTGAGGTGGGATTAAATTTTTTAAAACTTCATTTTATTATATAGATGGTTACTGATTGTTCATTAGCAGTATGACAGAAATTATCGACGAATTTTCGTTCTGAAGATCTGCTTGCTCGTTTATCTCACCTCACCATTGATACTTGAGCTTTGGCCACATGCGACCCTGTTCGAGAATGTTAGGTAACGGGGTAGGATGGTGTTAAGTGATGAGGTTGAGATCATGGAGGCAGAAGGCAGCAGTACGAGAAGAACATGGTTAAAATATTATCAAACTCACGACAATTATTATTTTTAGGACTTTTCACTATTTTCATGATTTCTTTGTAAAAATTTGAAATAATTTTCACTAATATTTAATGAAAAATAGACATATTATCTATGATAATAAATTATTACTGCGACATGTATTTCATTCTAAAACCGTGCGTTACGAACGATGAGTTAGCTCACGTTTGGTGTACCTGGGGTGCATGACCTCCGCGACAAAGGCGCAGTCGATACGTCGATAGTAGCGCCTAATTGCTCGAGACGGCGTTTCTAATTGGTGGCACCGCGTCAGGTAATCCTGGCGTCCTTCAGCGCTTTGTGCGTGTCTCCGCCACAATTAGAGGCTCGCTAATAGACAATTAGGCCGCGAGATGGCTCTGTCTGCTGCTCGCCGTTTCGCGTTGCTCCTCTGTTTCGTTAAGCGACCTCTCTGACGGATAGTTGGTTGTTATCTCCGGCAGCCTTTATGTCGTTTTGTTGCGCTATGCGGACCATTAACTGCTAATGGAGCGGTAAGCCAGACCTTTTTTTCACCATCATTTGCTTCGATTTGCTCCTCGTACTTTTTGTTGATCGCATTTCTATCAGTACTGCCGCTATATTCTATTTCGAAAGCCAGCGAAGTTGTAACGAACAGAAGCAAAATATGGCAGACATTTTAATGAGCTAAACAATGATCTAAGTAGCTTCGTACGATTGTACCTCACTCGTTGATTCAAGTAAGCTTTATTTATTCGTTAGAGCGTGAATTGCACGGTATTAAAATTTCGAGTGTCTTTGAGCGAAACAATTGCATAACGATTGGAGACCATGCGTATAACGTTTCAGCTGTTTCGTTCAGTTGTGTCGTCCTATACCCACCACAATAAATAGAAATTCTGCGGTACAGACAATCAGTGAGAAGCCGCGTACGTATCAGTACTTCAAAATTAACGATTTCACTCGACACGTTTATGATTGTTACGTCATAGTTATCTGCATATTTCACTACCTAAGTTTGGCTGAAAATCTTTATCATTTGTAATTTCCCGGACATGAAACGATAAATGATAACAATCTTCTTATTTATTTATCCAGTGTCTTAAAAGAAAATAATTATTTTAGGTTGTAGACTAAGGCCGCAGCTCGTGGTCGTGCGGTAGCGTTCTCGCTTCCCACGCCCGGGTTCCCGGGTTCGATTCCCGGCGGGGTCAGGGGTTTTCTCTGCCTCGTGATGCCTGGGTGTTGTGTGCTGTCCTTAGGTTAGTTATGTTTAAGTAGTTCTAAGTTCTAGGGGACTGATGACCATAGATGTTAAGTCCCATAGTGCTCAGAGCCATTTGAACCATTTGTAGACTAAGTGCATCGTACGTCAGTTTTTTCGTCCGAAACTTATTGTGACTAAAAGAATTTTGAATAGTACAGAAGAGCAGTGTAAAGCGTAATACAAACCAATATTTCAAAACTAATAATTTCGTTTGAAACATGTACGATTATAAAGATTATCTACTTATCTCATTATGGATGGTTTTTAACAATGTTTGTCGGCAACGGAACACAAGCCGTAGTTTCATAAATGGAAAGAAATCAAACGTTTTCGCCTATCTTTTCGTACGGTACCTTAAAAATGTTTACTTATTTTCCCCTGACCTAAGAGTCACAAAGCGCCAATAAAGTGATGCTTAGCATGTTTCCGTGCAGATAGCAACTTCCGTTTTCCAAACCGAACTCATTTTCACAAAATTAGACAGTCTTCTGCTATTCTGCTTGCTGTTAGCATCCAATGTATTTTAGATGTCTGGAGATTAGTCTGAGTCAGCCAGAAATGAGCTGATATTAAACGAGATATAGATGTGTTTGCTGGGAACTGTTTAGCTGTGGAACAAAAGCAAATAAAAACGCGTTCGGATACAAAGATATGCGGAACACAACTGACACAGAACTTCATAGACATTGACGCTGAAAGCACAAAAATTTAAGTTTAAAGTTATTATTTCTACACCGGACGCTGCGCGACCTCCCGAGAGCTGTGGCTTGTAAAACGACTGAGTGGGGAATTTCCGATACTGGATACGATTCAACTTTACTCATGATATTCTCCATTATTTTATAAGGAAAATTTTATGGAGCGAGATGTAACTGGCAAATTATTTTCCTGGAAGTGACAGTTTCATAGCTACACTTAATTTGTTATCTCTTTTTTTTCTTTTTGAGGACAAAGAAAGAAATAAAATAAAGGTTAGAAACGGAAGTTTTCGTTTTAGATAAAAAATTCAATATTAATAATCGTAGTCCCTGAAACTGTAGAGGTATCAGGACAAAATCGGAAATACAAAAAAGATTCATCCGATTTCACAAATTTAAAACCTGCACGAATCAAAGTAGAAGCCTATTGTATTTTCTGACTTACATACTGAAACACAGTTTTATTTCAGAATGAGCGAGTTACAAGGGTATATCTTTAATATGCATGTCCATATAATCTTGGAGTACCTTTTACAGTTACGTTTAGGATCAAGGTTTCCGTTTACCATTTATCCATGTACAATGTGGTCTCAACTTGGCGCACTACGAACCTCGGACCTATAGTCAAAGTCTTCCCAAACTCTGCTTCAGATGTTTTAGGATGTTGGACAGCGTTCTTCTGAAAAACCAAAGGTATTAAAGCAAAGAAAGAAAATGAAGAAACTGGGGACGCCGCCAAATGAGTCGACGGAATGAAAACTAAAGAAGCAGCATATTTAGAACGAAATGCGTTGCAGGGTCTCAAGTGCTTTGACCATGATATAAAATACACTGTCTTATCAAAAGTATCTGAACACCAATTAGCGGACAATTTAATATAGGATGTGACCATTCTTCGTCTTTGGAACACTTTCAGTGGTGTATTAATATATCTGTGGAGAATTCATTTATTTCATCTACATCTATATCTGCATCGATACTCTGAAAATCACACTTAAGTGCCTGGCAGAGGGTTCAACGAACCACCTTCACTATAACTGTCCATAATTCCAATCTCGAACACCAAGCGGAAAAAACCAACACCTATCTAACTAGCTCTGATTTTCCTTACTTCATTACGATGATCGTTTCTCCCTATGTAAGTCGGTGTGAACAAAATATTTTCGCACTCGGAGGAGAAAGTTGGTGATTGAAATGTTGTGAGAAGGTTCTGCCGCAACGACAAACGCCTTTGTTTTAATGCTGTCCACCCCAAATCCTGTATCATGTCAGTGGCACTCTCTCCCCTGTTTGCGATAGTACAAAACGTGCTGCCCTTCTTTGAACTTTCTCTATATACTCCGTTAATCTTATCTGCTAAGGATCCCATACCGCGCAGTAGTACTACAAAAGAGGACGGACAAGTGTAGTGTAGGCAGTCTCTTTTAATATTCTCATAGATTTCTTACATTTGCCAAGTGTTCTGCCAATAAAACGCAGTCTTTGGTTTGCCTACCCGACAAAATTTTCTATGTGTTCCTTCCAGTTTGAGTTGTTCGTAATTGTATTTCCTAGGTATTTAGTTGAATTTACGGCCTTTAGATTTGACCGAAGTTTAAAGGATTCCTTTTAGCACTCATGTGGTAAAATGGCTCTGAGCACTATGGGACTTAACATCTGAGGTCATCATTCCCCTAGAACGTAGAACTACTTAAGCCTAAGTAACCTAAGGACATCACACATGCCCGAGGCAGGATTCGAACCTGCGACCGTTGCGGTCGCGCGGTTCAAGACTGAAGCGCCTAGAACCGCTCGGCCACACCGTCCGGCGCACTCATGTGGGTATTTATTTATTGGCAAATTATAGACGTGTTACATGATGTTTTAAAACAAGTCATACATTTTAAAATTTTCGTTTTTTATCTTTTGTGTAGTTTTCTTTTGCTTTGTTTTTATCTAGAACATTTTACAAAGAATAGTACTTTTTAAAATGACTATAATTTAACGTTGAAATATCAGTAAAATTTTATTGTTTTAAGAAGAATATAGAAAGATGATAGGATATATGAACCGCGCTCCGCTACGGTCGCAGGTTCGAATCCTGCCTCGGGCATGGATGTGTGTGATGTCCTTAGGTTAGTTAGGTTTAAGTAGTTCTAAGTTCTAGGGGACTGATGACCTCAGCTGTTAAGTCCCATAGTGCTCAGAGCCATTTTAGGATATATGATAATTTTTTTCTTAATCGGAAATCGGTTAATTGGTGATAATCTAACTTAAACTAACTTACGCTAAGGACAACACACAGACAGCCACGTCCGAGGGAGGAGTCGAACCCCCGACGCGGGAAGCCGCGCGAACCTTGACAAGGCGCCCCTGACCGCGCGGGTGCCCCGAGCGGCTTTTCTTAATCACAATGAACTATATCCTGTCCACGAAAACGTAGACTCTCGTACCGTAATACCACCTCCTTCGTACTTCGCTTTTGGCACTACACGTATTGGCAAGTAATGTTCTCCACACATTCGCCAAGCCCAAACCCTCCCATCTGACAGCCACAGGGTAAACGTATTCATCGTTCCAAATGACTCGTTTCCAATCATTCGCTGTTCAGTGGCGTCACTGTTTTGCCACCTAAAATGTCGCTAATCGACCATTCGTAGCCGATTCTTTTCAGTTCTCTGTGCGTAGTCGTTGTACTGGCTGGACAGCTAGTGGCGCTTTGGAACTCACGGGAGACTCCTTCTGATGTGATGTTTTACAACCACCTTCTCCAGTGCTCAACGGTCGATGTCCGTTAGAACATTAGGTCTGCTTGGATTTGGTTTAGCCGCGGTTTTTCCTTCACTTGTTCACCTCACAGTCACGTCACCACCAGTCAACTAACGTAGTCTTAGTTGGGTTGATATGTCCCTTGTGGATCTGTTACTCATGGGACATCCGGTTTCTATTGAACGTTCGAAGTCACTGCATACTCCTGACGGACCCATTCTGCTGTCACCGCCTTTCTACAGGCAACACAGTACTCTCCGCCTCCTCTTATACTGGCGGATCCGCCTCCCGCTGCATCTAGTGATCCATTCCGCATTACATACGGCTGTTCGGATCTTTTGATCATATAGCATAAATCGCCGTGCAGTGAGCAGTCATCTATCACGACGGAACTTCCGTTTCGTCGAAACGCACACACGTCGCTGCAGTTGCCTGGATTATTCCGGTCAATTAGTCGCTGAAAGATCCAAGCGATCGATTTTGCCGGCTGCCGGCAGGGGAAGAGCATTGCCAGTCCTAGCCGTAAAACATAGGAAAACTTAGCCTGTCGGGACGCAAACAAGATCTGGTTCTGCCTTAGTTTCCAGACAGAGGGAAGAGTAAACAAGAGCATTAGCGGGCGCTGAATTTATCCGCGAAAGTGAGGTAGTGGCCTCTTCTCTCACGACTTCTTCCCCACTAGGACATTTTTTTTTAACTTTTCCTATATGTTATTTTCATCTGTACGTACTCGCTGCAACCAACATTACTAGTAACTCTCCCCCTCTTCAAGGACGCGAACTCCCATGCAGAAAACATCCGATCACGGTTCTTAATGTCTCTAACGTCTTATCTCCTGAACTGTGTGTCTAACAATGATATAATTTTGCAGGTAAATTTTGTAGTATATGTTGTTACTGTCTGCAAAACGCTTTGCAAATAGAGTTAATAGCGAAGAAGCAATAAATTAAAACGTTTTGCCTGATTCTGAAGTTTCTTTTACTGTATGAACATCGAAAATGTAGTATACGATGAACTTCTTTCTTTCATTATTTATTTTATGATTTACTAATCGAGAAAGAGTTTCTATAAAATTTGATATTATGCATAAAATGTGACTGAGGTCCCTAAGTGCTGTCATTCTCAAATAATGGATGAATGTTATCTTGGTAATTTGCGCGCTGCGCGTTACTGTTTCTAACAGTAATGCTTAACCTACTGAGTAAAATACGTAACATAAGACTATACCTCTTTATAATAGACTATGGAACGATTTTTAATTTTTAAATTCGGTCAGTAAGTAAATGAATATCAAATTTTTGTTGCTTCTATAAGCCCTTAGACAGACAACTCGCTACTGGTACCGAGTGCCCTGTTGAGCCATTTAGAAATACCCGGTGTTCCTGAATGAATATCTGGGTTTTAAGCCTTTGTAACGTTTGTTAAGGTGAGGCGTATAACTACTTTCTTCTCATTTGCAGGTCGTACAAGCTCGAAAGCCCACAGACGGCGGTTTACGTGTCCGCTGGCTTAACTGAGTGGTAACGTGCTTCCCTACCATTCAGGGTTCGATGCCCGGCCGGGTTGGGGATTTTCTCCACTCGGGGACTGGTTGTTGTGTCGTCGTCATTTCATCCTCATCACTGGCGTCCAAGTCGCCCAGTCTGGCGTCCACTGAAATAAGACTTGCACACGGCGGCCGAACTTCCCTAAGTCGGGTCTCGCGGCCAACAATGCCACACGATCATTTCATGTTTTTTAATGTGCCAGCTTTGCAAAAGATATGTTGCTGCATGACGATGAAGATTTTCTGGATCGTATCGTCTTCAGTCATAAATAGACATTTCACTTAAGCGAAAACATGAACACACGTAATGTCTCCCGTGTTAGCCAAATCCAGGCATGCTGCTACATATAATCATTACTGTAACATAGTCTTGTAATTTTGCCTGAGAGGGCATAGTTCTCTTATTGTGTACATCTGCAGTGAGCTGAAAGGCCATTTCAATTTTCCTTGCCTTGTGTTAATTAGGCCCCACTCATGACCGTTTATCTGTATTACCTCAGCTAGATATTTAAATTTATTGACTCTCTTAATTATTACGCATTCTTTGTTCGTGAAGTTTAGAGCAACTTTTATATTTATCGTATACTCTATATTTGCGTATGATATTTAAAGACCAGATGTTTCTGCAATTATTAAAATGCAGATGTGTTTTCATTTACTGCCATTACTACGTCTCCAGACGCATTTGCAAGACTGCCGGCAACAGCTAGACTCTGAATTCTATGCTTCTTCCTTTCCTAGCTAAATTTCACCTGGTCATTTACTCCACTATTTTCTAGCTCTTCTTCTAACATTCAGATGACCTTTCAAGGGCACAACTGAATAAAATACTATGTCCTTGTCAACACCTGTTCACACCTCCAAAACTACACATATCTCTAGTAAAAATTTAATTTTAGATTTTAGATTGATTGATAGTTGGTTGATTGCACTTCTTCTTTTGACATCCACACCAAACTCATGTGCTGTTGTTGTCGTGGTCTTCAGTCCGCAAACTGATGTAATTCAGTCTTCCCTGTGCAAGCCTTATAGTCTCTGAAAAATTGCTGCAACGTGCATCCATTTGAGACCATTTATTGTAGTCTAACCATGGTCCCCTTGTACAATTTACACCCTCATTACCCCACCATTACGAAACTGAATATTAGTTGATGCTACAGAACGTGTCCTATAAGCCGAGCCTTCTGTAAGTCAAATACTGTCATAGATTTATTTTTTCCTCATCTCGATGCAGTACCTGTTCATATCTAGTCATCTAAATTTCATCATTTGTCTTAACTGTTCACCGTGAACGTTTCACTTCCATAGAAGGCTGTGCTCTAGACAGATACCTTCAGAATATTCTTCCTTACACTTAGACGTAAATTCGACGTAAACAAATTTCTCTTTGAAACTTCCTGGCAGATTAAAACTGTGTGCCCGACCGAGACTCGAACTCGGGACCTTTGCCTTTCGCGGGCAAGTGCTCTACCATCTGAGCTACCGAAGCACGACTCACGCCCGGTACTCACAGCTTTACTTCTGCCAATTTCTCTTTCTTCAGAAATGCTTTTCTTGTAATTGCGAGTTTGCATTTTGAGTCATTTTTACTTTGGGTATCGTAAGTTATTTTACTGCCACGATTAGTGTCTCATTTCCTGATATAATGTCCTCAGTATCGTCCGATATAATTCAACTGGATTCCATTATCCCTGATTTTCTTGGCTCTGAGCACTATGGGACTCAACTGCTGTGGTCATCAGTCCCCTAGAACTTAGAACTACTTAAACCTAACTAACCTAAGGACAGCACACACATCCATGCCCGAGGCAGGATTCGAACCTGCGACCGTAGCAGTCGCACGGTTCCGGACTGCGCGCCTAGAACCGCGAGACCACCGCGACCGGCCTGATTTTCTTTTGTTGGCGTTTATCTCATAAACTATTTTCAAGATAATATCCATTCAATTCAACGTTTCTTCAAAGTCATTCTCTTTTTAATTTCTTCTCCCTGATCTTCAATTCTCTTTACAAAATTCTCCTTAGTTTCCTTCACTGCTTGCTCAATGTACAGTCTGAGTAACTTCGGGGAGAGGCTACAACCCTATCTCATTCCCTTCCATATCCACTTTTTTCTCTCGATATCCTTCGACTCAAATAACTGCACTCTGGGTACTGTTTATTTATTTACCGCATAGCACTAGACATGAAGTACACTCACGAATACATAAATATACATCAATACAAATAATACATCAAAACAGGTGTTATGCTATACTGTCCAGTCTCCTTATCCAGTCAAGTCTGGATCCTATGGCCACGAAAAAGTCGTTTGGGTCACCGAGGTAAGCTGTCAGTTTACACTCTTCGACAGAGTACCGGAAGATCTGGTTCGGCGCTCCACAGTCACAGCTTGCGGTCGACTGCTTGCCCTGTTTGTGCAGCTAGCACACACACTCTCCGCGTCCTGTTCGGTGCGATTTATATTCTTCCACTCATGCCGTGGGAGTCCCTGTAGAGGGTCAGTAAGATATCGCAATTCCAGTAGAGCATTCATAGCCCAGATTTCACGCCATTTGCTGTCAATGGTGAAGTTGCAATCAGCAAGCTGTTCGGCCAGTTGCAGAGGTAGATTTCTGGAATGAGGCGGTTATTCTCAACCAGAAAATATCTTAATGGATGGGAAGTCGAAGATTATTCGTGATTTTGAAATATTGCTTCAGCAGGCCGTCTTGTCTTCTCAACGGAGAAGGATCTACGATGCCGACTGTTGGAAGCCAGCATAAGGCATTAGTTCTTATGCGGCCAGAAATGATTGTCGTGTTTGCCGGCCGGTGTGGCCGAGCGGTTTTAGGCGCTTCAGTCTGGAACCACGCGACCGCTACGGTCGCAGGTTCGAATCCTGCCTCGGGCATGGATGTGTGTGATGTCCTTAGGTTAGTTAGGTTTAAGTAGTTCTAAGTTCTAGGGGACTGATGACCTCAGATGTTAATTCCCATAGTGCTCAGAGCCATTTGATTGTCGTGTTCGTATTCAGCTAAGTGTCTATCTTATTTCCTTTAGGAATTTTCAACCACACAGGAGTGCAAAATTCAGTAACTAAACTCCGAAATTCGAAGTGCATCTGTTGATACTCCCCAAGTAGTACTGCAGCGTTTCTGGATAAGATTGTTTCATGTGCTCAATTTCCAAGAAGCTTTTCTTTTCTAGATTCTTCACGATGCTTTCTGAAATCCAGGTTCGATGTGGGCTTAGAACCTGGTTTATGCAGCTCCTGTTTAGTCTGAAACCTGCTTGTTCTACTGTGATGTTTCCCATGATTCTTGTGCATCCCCTGTTTAATAGAAGTCATATTAGGAGTCATTTCAAGGTGATTTAGGTGACTCAGGCTAGCACTATTTAGTTCATATCTACCTCAAGTTTACAATTTGCCGCTTTGTTGTTTAAGTGAAAACTGCTGACTTCGGTTTTAGATAGATTGGGTTTGGGTCTGCACATAGTATTCCATTGAGATTAACAGCTATAGTGCTTTCAGTACTTTAGAACTCCGTAGCTGAAGCTCTAGATCGTGAGGATATACAAATTCCTGTACACTGGTTTCAGATATGACAGAAATACTAAGACTGAAAAGTTTAGGGGATAATACTGACCCCTGAGGTTGTCCATTATTTAATAGGCCTTCTTTTCTTACGAGATTATCATTCACATACTCGTAAGTGCCTGTCTCTCCTGTCTCCATCCGAACAGGTTTCGGAAGGCTCAACGGTACCCACCGACCGCCGTGTCATCCTCACTGACAAGCATCACTTGATGCGCAATGGAGGGGCATGTGGTGAGCATACTGCTCTGGCGGCCGTTGTCACTTTTCGTGACCAGAGCCACTGCTCCGCAGTCAAATAGCTCTTCGATTGGCCTCACAACAGCTGAGTGCATCCCAGTTGCCAACAGCTCTCGCCAGACCCAAATAACCTCCTATCTATGTGCTATCCAAGCCCGACAGCGCTTAACCTTGGTGACCTTACGGGAACCGGTGTTACCAGGCAAGGTTGGCAAGGGTGCTGGCCAGGTGCCTTTCTGAGAGCATCTTATTGATTAGTCTCAATATGGTTTGGCAGCGGATGATTCTGATCGGTTGCAAAAGAGCGCTTCTCTGCACACTGTATAGTAAACGACAGTCAAGTGACAAAGATTACAGATATCTTCAGTTGTTTCTGAAATCCAGCTTCAATGTGTGTAGTTAGGCTGTGCAGCTTTTGTTTCGTCTGAAAGCTGCTTGTTCTGCAGGGATGTTTCCCAGGATTCTTGTGCCTTCCCTGTTTAACATAAGTCTCTGGGTACAGTCTAGTTGAGGATGACCTTCAGTCCTCTGTATTTTATCCCTACGACCTTCAACATTTCAAAGTGAGTATTCCAGCCGATGTTGTCAGATGGTTTCCTTAAATCTGCATGGGCTATAAATGAGAGTTTGCATTTCTTCAGTCGATCCACTAAGATAGTTTGCTGGGCTAATATTGCCTTCCGTGTTCCTACATTTCTCGGGAACACAAACTGATCTTTCGCGAGGCTGGCTACTACCAATAGCAATTATACACTGCTGGCAACCGTAAATGCAACACCCTGAAGGAAGCATCCGAATCAAGTGAAATTTACACCATGGGTTTGCAGCGATGAGATATGCAACTGATTAGAATTTCAGCGCAGACGCACATCACGCGCGCCTGTGGCGCCACCTCATAGCGCCATTTAAGGCTTGGCGATTTCGACGAGTGTACGTTCGGCACGTGTGTTTACCTTGTGGTTGTTTCACAAGGCGATCAGTTATGCCTCGTAGACAACAGCGAACATCTTTTGATCAAGTATCCGAGTTCGACAGAGGAAGGATAGTGGCTTACCGAGAATGTGGATTATCATACAGAGAAATCGCTAGTCGTGTTGGACGTAACCAAACAACTGTAATGCGGATATGTGACCGTTGGATGCAGGAGGGTACGACGGACCGACGTGGTCGATCGCATTCACCTCGGTGCACCACTGCACGTGCTGATAGGCAAATTGTGCGCATGGCAGTGACGGATCGCTCAGTGACATCCCGAACCATAGCACAGTACATTGCATCTGTAACGCATCATCCAGTGTCTGCGCGTACCATTCGACGCCGTTTACAGCAGAGTGGTCTGTCCGCAAGACGTCCATTGCTTCGTCTACCATTGACGCAGAACCACAGACGTCTCCGTCGCCAATGGTGTGATGACAGACGGATGTGGACGGCAGAATGGAATGACGTTGTCTTTACTGACGAGGCACGCTTCTGTCTGCAGCACCACGATGGTCGGATTCGAGTGTGGAGACACCGTGGAGAGAGGATGCTGGACAGCTGCATTATGAACCCTGGTCTTGCACTGGGTATTATGGTATGGGGCGGTATTGGATATTACTCTCGCACGCCTCTAGTACGAATTGCCGGTACTTTAAGTAGCCGGCGCTACATATCCGAGGTGCTGGAGCCAGTTGTCCTTCCTTACCTTCAGGGCTCGGCCACAGCCATATTTCAACAGGATAATGCGCGACCACACGTGGCACGCATTGTCCAAAGGTTCTTCGTCAATAACCAGATTGAATTGCTTCCCTGGCCGGCTCGCTCTCCGGATCTTTCGCCGATAGAAAACATGTGGTCCATGGTTGCTCAACGAGTGGCCCAGATTACATCCCCAGCTGCCACACCAGATGATCTTTGGCAACGTGTGGAAGCTGCTCGGGCTGCTGTACCCCAGGAACACATCCAACGTCTCTTTGACTCAATGCCGAGACGTGTAGCAGCGGTGATCTCCAACAATGGCGGCTACTCTGGCTACTGATTCTGGCAGGAACGACATGTCACAGACGTCTGTAAACGTAATCATTTGATACTTGGTCAACATGTTATCTGCAAAATAAATCTTGTTGTGCTACCTCTTGTCTTTCTTGGTGTTGCATTTACGGTGGCCAGCAGTGTAGGAAGAGATGCCGAACTCAGTTGTTTAAGCAGCTCAGTTCCAGTTCAAGTTTCCATCAATATGCACATCCAAAAGGTACGTGACTTTGAGGTGTGCGTCAGTTGTGTGAGCCGGAGAGCGCAGGGAACCGCTAGTCTAGCGGTAGCAGAACAGCTGCTCAGGGCAAATAGCTGTTGACGTGCTAAGTGGAGCGATCGGAAGCGGTTCTCGGCTGTCAGCCCAGGCTGGTTGGTCCTTATTATTCCCATCCCGCTCCTGCTGCTGCTGCCTCTATAGCGAGGAGGGCCGCGTACGCGTAAGGCGACACCCCGCAGAATGCGTGTGTTGTGCGTAGCCGCACAATGGCGGGCCGGAGGAAGCGATCGGCCGCGGGCATTCACGGGCGTCCTCTGCCAAGTGGCCGTGACACATGTCCATGTCCATGTCCGTGTCCGTGTCCGCGGCCGAGAACAGCTAGCCTTAAACATGTTTTGCTAGCAGCGCTAACGTCGCGAGGCGGGGCTATTACAATGGAGCAAGGGGGCGAGGCCATGAGGCCGTCTGGGGCTGCCTTCTACACTCCCGTCTCTTACGAGTTCTTTAAGGATTATTACCAGCCGGCCGTTGTGGCCGAGCGGTTCTAGGTGCTTCAGTCCGGAAACGCGCTGCTGCTACGGTCACAGGTTCGAATCCTACCTCGGGCATGGATATGTGTGATGTCCTTAGGTTGGTTAGGTTTAAGTAGTTCTAAGTCTAGGGTACTGATGACCTCAAATGTTTAGTTCCATAGTGCTTAGAGCCATTTTTTTTATTATTACCAACCCTTAATAAGTCTTGGTTGCAAAATACTGACACGGAGTAATTAATGAAGAATGGGAAAACCGGTAGTATACGACCCCGGGGAAGATCAGTTTGGTTCTGGATAAGTGTGGAAACTCGCTAAGCAGTAACTCACCATACGAATTATCTTGGAAGATAAATCCACGTTTTTTATTACGTTGATTGTAATTTCTTGAAGATAACAGGGATAAAATACAGGGAAAGAAAATTTGTTTACAACTTCAACACGAACCAAACAGTGTTATACGAATCGAAGGATATGAAAGGGTAGCTGTGTTTGAGAAGGGAGTGAGACTGTATTTAGCTTGTCCCCGATGTATTTAGCTTATCCCTGATGTTATTCGTTGTAACATTGACCGACCAGTAAAGGAAAACTAGGAGGAATATGAAAAGCGAACTGAAGTTCTCGTAAATGTAAAATCTGTCCGCAAGCTCTGGCCGGGCACTTTTGACCAACCGACCGCCGTGTCACCCTATGACAATATCTCATTGTATGTGATACGGAGGGGCGTTGTCAGTTTTCGTGAAGTGGAGCCGTTACTATCCAGGCAAATAGGTCCTCCATTGGCCTCGTGAGGCTGAGCTTGTCCAGTTCAAGATCTCCCATCAAGCAAAAATCCTCGGCAGTATTTGGAATCGAACCATGGCAGGCAGCCACTCTCACTAATCAACTACCAAGACGAGCCAATTAAAGTTGAGGGAGAAGAAAAAAACCTTCGACGTTTGCCGATGACTGCAATTCTGTCAGTGATAGCAAAAGACTTGGAAGAGCAGTTGAATGGAATGGATAGTGTCATGAAAAGAAATTATCAGATGAGACTCAACGAAAGTAAAACAAATGAAATGGAATGTAGTCGAATTAAATCAGGCGATGCTGAGGGGATTAGATTAGGAAACGAGAAAGTCAAAGTATTAGATGAGTTTTGCTGTGAGACAGTAAAACAAGCGGTGTGGGCCGAAGTAGAGAGCTTTTGAATTGGAAGTTGACAGTAACTAGAACAGTATTTCTGTTAAAGAGGAATTACTTAACATCTAACATAGATTTAAATGTTGCAAGGTTTTTTTTCTGAAAGTATGTGAAGCGTAGCCTTGTAGGAAGTGAGACTTGAACGATAACTAGTTCAGTCAAGAAGAGAACTGAAGCTTCAAAACATCCTGTTACAGAAGAATGCTGAAGATCGAATGGTTAACGAGAAGGCACTCAATCGAATCGAGTGAAAAGAAAATTTTGAAATGTGGTACTAAAGAATAATGCTGAAGGTTGGAGGGGTAGATCGGTTAAGTGATGTTGGAGGGGTAGATCGGATAAGTAATGAAGGGGTACTGAATCAAAGTGGGGTGTAATTTGTCTGAAGAGAGACATCAAGGATTCGCTAATTTGTTAATGGATGGAAGTATGTAAAGGTAGACCTATGCACAGTCACTGTGCTTTATGGACTGGTGGTAGCACTTTGCAACCCACGAGTGATTACTTGCGCTGATTTCATCCGTTTTTCTACAACTACTGCGTGAGGTCTCTAGGTCTCGGCTTAGCTGTAGTTGTTCGTTCACATATCCACTTCACAATCACATTAACAATAGTCGATTTGGTTAGGTTTAGAAGGGTTGGAATGCCCCTGAGGAATTTGTTATTCAACTCAGGTGCCATCTAATGATTCCTGACTGATCCGTCCTGCTGATACTGCCTTTCTGCTGTCAACACAACGTTCGCGGCTTCCTTTTATAATGGGTGATCGCCCTCTCGTGACATATACTGGTCATTCCGTATTACATTGGAGTGTCAGGATACTTTTGATCAGATGATGTATTAGTTCCTTCCACGTACACTATGTGATCAAAAGTTTACGAAACCCCCCAAAACATACTTTTTTCACTTTAGGTGCATTGTGCTGCCACCTACACCAGGTACTCCATACCTGCGACCTCAATGGTCATTAGACATCGTGAGAAAGCAGAGTGGTCCGCTCCGCGGAACTAAAAGGACTTCGAACGTGGACAGGTGATTGGATGTCACTTGCGTCATACGTCTGTACGCGAGATTTCCACACTCCTCAACATCCCTAGGTCTACTTTTCCGATGTGACAGTGAAGTGGAAACGTGGACACTTACAGCACAAAAGCTACAGGCCCACCTCGTCTGTTGACTGACAGAGACCGCCAACAGTTGAAGAGGGTCGTAATGTGTAACAGGCAGACATCTATCCAGACCACACAAACTGCATAGGTATCCACTACAAGTACTATGACAGACGGGAGGTGAGAAAACTTGGATTTCATGGTCTAGTGGCTGCTCATAAGCCACACATCACGCTGGTAAATGCCAAACGACGCCTCGCTTGGTGTAAGGTGCGTAAACATTGGACGACTGAACAGTGAAAAAACTTTGTGTGGAATGACCAATAACGGTACACAATGTGGCGATCCGATGGCAGGGGCACCTCTGGTTGTTTTGCGTGGCACTATCACATGTTTTATGCACCTTCCTGCCTTCCACTGTTGAAGAGCACTCCGGGGACGACGTTTGTACCGACCGACATCGATACCTCTTTTCAGTGCCTCGCCTAGGGCAATCAACACCGAAATTCGACTGTTTATGACTGGAAACATGTTGCCTAGTCGAACGAGTTTCGTTTCAAATTGTATCGAGTGGATGGAAGTGTATGACGATGATGATGTTTGGTTTGTGGGCCTCTCAACTGCGCGGTTATCAGCGACCGTACAAATTCCCAACCTTTGCTCAGTCCAATCTCGCCACTTTCGTGAATGATTATGAAATGATGAGGAAAATACAAACACCAGTCATCTCGAGGCAGGTGAAAACACCTGACCCCGCCGGGAATCGAACCCGGAACCCCGTGCTCGGGAAGAGATCGCGAGACCACGAGCTGTGAACTTGGAAGCGTACGCGTATGAAGTCAACCTGATCAATCCATGGACCTTGCATGTCAGCAATGTACTGTTCGAGCTGGTGGAGGCTCTGTAATGGTGTGGGGCGTGGGCAGTTGGAGTGATATGGGACCCCTGATTTGTCTAGATACGACTCTGACAGGTGCCACGTAGGTAAGCATTCATTCATGTCCACTATGTATTCCGACAAATGGTTCAAATGGCTCTGAGCGCTATGGGACTTAACTTCTAAGGTCATCAGTCCCCTAGAACTTAGAACTATTTAAACCTAAGTAACCTAAGGGCATCAGACACATCCATACCCGAGGCAGGATTCGAACCTGCTACCGAAGCGGTCGCGCGGTTCCAGATTGTAGCGCCTAGAACCGTTCGGCCACCCTGGCCGGCTGCATTCCGACAGATTTGGGCAATTCCAACAGTACAGTGAGAAACGCCGCACGTCGAGAATTTCTACAGAGTGGCTCCAGAAACAGTCTTCTGGGTTTAAACACTTCCCCTGGTCACCAAACTCCTCAGACATGAACATTATTGAGCATATAAGAGATGCCTTGAAACGTACTGTTCAGAGAGATCTCCACCCCGTCGTATTCATTCGAATTTATGGATAGCCCTGCAGGATTCATGGTGTCACTTCCCTCCATCACAACTTCAGATATTAGTCGAGTCCATGCCACGTCGTGTTGCGGCACTTCTGCGTGCTCGCGGGGGTCCTACACGATATTATGAGGATGTACCAGTTCTTCAGTGTATATGACACGAAAAAGCATTTCTTTTGAAACCTGAAACTGAAACAATCTAGAAAGACTTGAAATCCGTGGGACCGATATCTTGCCAATATCAATGTCGATAATAGACAATAACCATCGAGAACCTAGATTCCCTGGTCTCACCAGGTTCGCCGAGTGCTAACGCTCTGCTTCCTGGACTCGGGTAGGCGCGGATCGAATCCGCCCAGCGGATTAACGACGAGGGCCGGTGTGCCGGCCAGCCTGGATGTGGTTTATAAGCGGTTTTCCGCATCCCCCTAGGTGAATACCGGGCTAGTCCCCACGTCCCGCCTCAGTTACACGGCTCGCAGACATCTGAACACTTTCGCACTATTCCATGGATTACACTAGTCGCAGACACTTGGGGTACACTAATTTCTTCCCGGCTTGTACGAGGTGACGGCAGGAAGGGCATCCGGCCACCCCTTCAACTGACATTGCCACATCCGATTAACCATGCCGACCCTGCGTATCCGCGGGACAAACGGCATAAGCAAAAGAAAGAAAGAAAGAAAGAAAGAAAGAAAGAACCTAGATTCCCTGGATAGATAAACTGTCTACACACATAATGAAGTCCTATTAGCACCTGGCCAATTTCTTCTCTCTCTGGAGAGCGGTTGTACAGACAGAAAGTGGTGGCGCGGAATGGGTATTGTCGACGTAGGGCGGATAGTGGTTATCCATCGTAACAGACATCCGGCAGGTACTTTGCGGTAAGCCCGCCGTCGCGTGGGAGACGGCAGAGGCGGCGGTGACACAGCCCGGTGTAGCGTCGCCGTGAATGGCGATCCGCGCACCCGACACCCGACCAGAGCCGTGCTTTGTGGCCCTAAGTGGCGGAACCCGACACCGCCTCAAGTGGCCGCCTGCGATGCTCGACGCGCGTTGGCGGACCCCCGCGACCGCGCATCGGCAGCCACCGAAACGATCTATTACCAGGTCCGGCGCATCATACGACGTCAAGTTGGCCAGTTACAGCATCCGGGTTTCATTTACACTACTGGCCATTAAAATTGCTACACCAAGAAGAAATGCAGATGATAAACGGGTATTCATTGGACAAATATATTATACTAGAACCGACATGTGATTACATTTTCACGCAATTTCGATGCATACATCTTGAGAAATCAGTACCCAGAACAACCACCTCTGGCCGTAATAACGGCCTTGAGACGCCTGGGCATTGAGTCAAACAGAGCTCGGATGGCGTGTACAGGTACAGCTGCCCATGCAGCTTCAGCACGATACCACAGTTCATCAAGTGTAGTGCCTGGCGTATTGTGACGAGCCAGTTGCTCGGTCACCATTGACCAGACGTTTTCAATTGGTGAAAGATCTGGAGAATGTGCTGGCCAGGGCAGCAGTCGAACATTTTCTGTATCCAGAAAGGCCCGTACACGACCTGAAACACGCGGTCGTGCATTATCCTGCTGAAATGTAGGGTTTCGCAGGGACTGAATGAAGGGTAGAGCCACGGGTCGTAACACATCTGAAATGTAACGTCCACTGTTCAAAGTGCCGTCAATGCGAACAAGAGGTTACCGAGACGTGTAACCAATAGCACCCCATACCATCACGCCGGGTGATACACCAGTATGGCGATGACGAATACACGCTTCCAATGTGCGTTCACCGTGATGCCGCCAAACACGGATGCGACCGTCGTGATGCTGTAAACAGACCCTGGATTCATCCGAAAAAATGACGTTTTGCCATTCGTTCACCTAGGTTCGTCGTTGAGTACACCGTCGCAGGCGCTCCTGTCTGTGATGCAGCGTCAAGGGTAACCGCAGCCATGGTCTCCGAGCTGATAGTCCGTGCTGCTGCAAACGTCGTCGAACTGTTCGTGCAGATGGTTGTTGTCTTACAAACGTCCCAATCTGTTGACGCAAGGATCGAGACGTGGCTGCACGATCCGTTACAGCCATGCGGATAAGATGCCTGTCACCTCGACTGCTAGTGATACGAGGCCGTTGGGATCCAGCACGGCGCTCCGTATTACCCTCCTAAACCCACCGATTCCATATTCTGTTAACAGTCATTGGATCTCGACCAACGCGAGCAGCAATGTCGCGATACGATAAACCGCAATCGCGATAGGCTACAATCCGACCTTTATCAAAGTCGGAAACGTGAATGTACGCATTTCTCCTTCTTATACGAGGCCTGACAACAACGTTTCACCCGGCAACGCCGGTCAACTGCTGTTTGTGTATGAGAAATCGGTTGGAAACTTTCCTCGTGTCAGGACGTTGTAGGTGTCAACCTTGTGTGAATGCCCTGAAAAGCTAATCATTTACATATCACAGGATCGTCTTCCTGTCGGTTAAATTTCGCGTGTGTAACACGTCATCTCCGTGGTTTAGTAGTTGTAATGGCCAGTAGTGTAATAAACATATACAATGAATTGTGTTTTTCGATGAACGGTAAACTCAAAAAGGTTTTTTTTTATACCCTCTTATAGGTGCTTACTATGCCCCCTTTCAGATGCACGGCATATGGCAATTCAGTATTCAAATTGTTCCCACACTGCAGAGAGCATGTTTGAGTTACAGCTTCTACAGCTGCTGTTATTGAATGTCTCATTTCATTCATTGTTGTTCGTAAGGGAGGCACACAGACAAGAAATAATCACATGCAATCGTGTCCGATGACCTTGGAGGCCACTAACGTAAGGCTGAACCATTTGGTACAGTGCGGTCGATCCATCATTCAGTAATCCTTTGATTTAAAATTTCCTTCACTTCCAGAGTCCGGTGTGGCGGTGCCCCATCCTATTGGTAAATGAAGTCGTTCGTATCAGTCTCCAACTGTGGGAAAAGAAAGTTCTCAAGCATATCGAGATTTGTGCTTCCTGTAACAGTTTGCTCGGCAAAGAGAAATGGACCACACACCATTTACCGTGAAACTCCACAAAACGCATTAAATTTTGGCGAGTCCCTCTCGTATTGTGCAACTTTATTTGGTTCTTCCTAGCCCATATGCTCACGTTATGACGGTTCACCTTTTCACTTAAATGGAATGTTGCCCCGTCACTAAACACTAAGCGTAGAAGAAAACTGTCATCCTCCATCTTGCCAGAACGAAATTACAGAACCCCACGCGTTGTTGTTTGCAATCTTCACGAAGAGCTTGCAGTAGCTGAACTTTATATGGTGTCATGTGCAAACGTCGACGCAACACACGACAGAGGGACATCGGGGGGATGCAGAGCTGTCGAGCTGCAGGGCGAACGGATTTCTGCGGACTCCTTGTCAAACTGTGGCGGATGCGTTCGACGTCTGTGTCAGACATTCAGGGATGGCCTGGCGATTTACCTTTACACAAACAACCTGTTTCTCAGAATTTTCCATGCCATCGTGTAATGCTCTGTGCTGTAGAAGGATCCTCACCATACCAAGTGCGAAAGTCACGATGAACAGTTATTACTGATCCGCACTGCGCAAAACGTTTCCTGTTGTACCGACGCCATTTTTACTGAAGCTGAAGTGAGCGCACACTGCTGCTACCCAGCGGGAACCCTGTAAAACTCGAGAGTTTGCTCCTCCCAACAGTACGTTGTTCACGCACATATCTCAAATAACAATAGTTACGACTTCTTTTTGATACAACCTGTATTTTGCACAGGCCACACTCTACAGCTGCTTTCCCATATCAGATTTGTTGGGAATCTCTAGCTCAGTGGATAGTTGCACGAGACACCTAGTTACGGATAGGGGCAAATGAAGGGATGCACGAGATATACAGTGGCCGCTTACTTAGCTGGAATTTATCGTGAATCTCTGGCACAGCGAAAATTCCCAAGTGGTTGAAAAAACTGCAGAATTCTCGAACGTATTCCAATTTCGAGTATAATATATTTCTTTGAGCTGGAAAAGCTTCGTATACAGGCTGGTCCATTGATTGTGACCGGGCCACATATCTCACGAAATAAGCGTCAAACGAAATAGTCACAAACATTGAAAGGGTCCTGTAGCCACCTTTCATTGCCAACTCTCGTAGTGGTCAAGTCGGCAAAGAGATTTCCGCTACTTGTGAGAAATCCACCTGCGTTAGGTTGGTGGCGGAAATGGCATCCTGGGGTTTTCCGGTCCACGCGGAGCGTGGAAGAGGCTGGAGAAGCGGGAGGCAGTCTGCCGCCGGTACGGGAAGCGTACACAGCTGTGCTCCAGTCGAAGAAGGGTGAGTTGGACTGACCGCGTGGCGCGTTATCACATAGAGAGGGGAGCTTTTAGCTTTTGGTCTCGAATTTCGTCTTATAAAGATTTATTTGCTGGGTTGCAGCAGGGAATGCAAGGCTTTTGTAGACTTTCAGTTTGATTCCCAATGCAGCCTTGACTTTGATCCGTGAGAGGAACGCACCACAAAGGAGTTGCATATGTTGACGTGCCCTCGGTTCAGTGTGAATGTTTATGTGCCTACAACTGTGTGTGTATGCTTCTAATCTTTTCCGGATCTTGGTAATTTTTGTGTATTTGTGAATTTTCTTTGTCTCATGTGATTAAAATTTGGCCACGGTCCATAGAAATTGTCTCCGCGGACCGAGTGGGCACGCGAGTCTGTTATGAAACGTGTAGTATTTCACAAGCAATTGTACATAGTTAGCATGCAACAGCAGTCTATAGATGCACTACATCAATGTTTTAAGGAATAAATAATTTTGCCTTCAATCTTATCTTGTGTACCGATGTTACGTCGCCGTTACCTTCGCCATTTACCTTGTAGTTTTCCTTGTTGGCCCACCTATAGCGTTTCCATGTGCACAGGTGTAGTGATTAGTGTCCCTTTTTTTATCTGAAACAAATGCTCTGGAATAGATCGTGTTTTCACGAATCTTGCTGCAGGCTGCACTTACGCATGGTGTTCACGCCCTCTTTACTTTACTCAATATTTGATTCACGGGAAGAATGCCTGGATCATATTAATAACTACATCCCATTCTTTATCAATGACTTAACAATGAATGTTCTTTTGTGAGTTTTTCTTATTAATAAATTAAGTAATTTTCCGACTCAGTGCTACCTCTTCTTTGTCGTGTGGCTAGAGTTGGTGGCGACCCTATCTTTTATATTGATTTCAGTGTCAAATAGCATTTTCTTATTCAAAGTGCGCGTGGCTCTTTTAGCTATCAGGATACATTCAAAGGGCGCTTCATGCTTCTTGCGCATAGCGTCCTTTTATTCACGCTACTTACAACATATGGCTCACAATTTTAGACGAACAGTTGGTAACAGGTAGGTTTTTTAAATTAAAATACAGAACGTAGGTACTCTTGAACATTTTATTTCGCTTGTTACAATGTGATACATGTACCTTTGTGAACTTACCATTTCTGAGAACGCATGCTGTTACAGCGTGACTACCTGTAAATACCACATTAATCCAATAAATGCTCAAAATGATGTCCGTCAACCTCAATGCATTTGGCAATACGTGTAACGACATTCCTCTCAACAGCGAGTAGTCCGCTTCCGTAATGTTCGCACATGCATTGACAATGCGCTGACGCATGTACGTCATCCTTCAACTTTCCCCACAGAAAGGAATCCGGGAACGTCAGACCCGGTAAACGTGCGAGCCATGGTGTGGTGCTTCGACGACCAATCCACCTGTCATGAAATATGCTATTCAGTACCGCTTCAACCGCACGCTAGCTATGTGCCGGACATCCATCATGTTGGAAGTACATCGCCATTCTGTCATACAGTGAAACATCTTGTAGTAACATCGGTAGAACATTACGTAGGAAACCAGCATACATTGCACCATTTAGATTACCATCGATAAAATTGGGGCCAGTTATCCTTCCTCCCATAATTCCGCAACATACAACAACCCGCCAAGGTCGCTGATGTTCCACCTGTCACAGCCATCGTGGATTTTCCGTTGCCCAATAGTGCATATTATGCCGGTTTACGTTACCGCTGTTGGTGAATGACGCTTCGTCGCTAAATAGAACGCGTCCAAAAAATCTGTCAGCGTCCCGTAATTTCTCTTGTGTCCAGTGGCAGGACTGTACATGACGTTCAAAGTCGTCGCCATGCAATTCCTGGCGCATAGAAATATGGTACAGGTGCAATCGATGTTGATGTAGCATTCTCAGCACCGATGTTTTTGAGATTCCCGATTCTCGCGCAATTTGTCTGCTACTGATGTGCGGATTAGCCGCGACAGCAGCTAAAATACCTACTTGGGAATCATCATTTGTTGCAGGTCGTGGTTGACGTTTCACATGTGCCTGAACACCTCGTTTCCTTAAATAACGTAACTATTCGGCGAACGGTCCGGACACTTGGATGATGTCGTCCAGGATACTGAGCAGCATACATAGCACACGCCCGTTGGTCATTTTGATCACAATAGCCATACATCACCATACATCGACCTTTTCCACAATTGGTAAACGTTCCATTTTAACACGGTTGCCGGCCGCGGTGGTCTCGCGGTTGTAGGCGCGCAGTCCGGAACCGTGCGACTGCTACGGTCGCAGGTTCGAATCCTGCCTCGGGCATGGATGTGTGTGATGTCCTTAGGTTAGTTAGGTTTAAGTAGTTCTAAGTTCTAGGGACTGATGACCACAGCAGTTGAGTCCCATAGTGCTCAAAGCCATTTTTTAACACGGTTAATGTATCACGAAGCAAATACCGTCCGCACTGGCGGAATGTTACGTGATACTACGTACTTATACGTTTGTGACGAATATGTAATAATATGTAATAAAAAATGGGGGTTCCTATTTAAAAAAACGCAGTTGATGCCCTTTGACCTACGGCAGCGCCATCTAGCGGGCCAACCATAGCGACATCTGGTTTCCCCCTTCAAGCTAGGCGAGTTTCGTTCTTTGTAGTTTTTTCGTTTGTTGCTTATTTCGTGATATATTGGGCCTGGTCACTATCAATGGACCAGCCTGTATATTGGATAGCATCTTTTCACGTATCAGCACGGTTTTAGAAAGAATCGCTCATGCTAAACTCAGCTTGGCCGTCCGCTGTGGCCCAGCGGTTCTAGGCGCTTCAGTCCGGAGCCGCGCTGCTGGTACGGTCACAGGTTCGAATCCTGCCTCGGTCATGATGTGTGTAACGTCTTTAGGTTAGTTAGGTTTGAGTAGTTCTATTTCTAGGGGAGTGATGACCTTGTGCTTAGGGCCATTTTCGCCCTGCCAGTGCTGCAGTACAGCAGGACGGCAATTTTAAGTCCCGGCTTTGCAGTCCTGCACACTGAAGAGGGAACAAGTCGACGAGCAGGTTCTCAGAGTCTTCAAATTCGTGGATCTGTACCGGGAAGGACGGAAGCCAGTATAGGACCAACGTCACAGCGGCGCCTTGATTTCTGAAGTATGCAACCCTCACCACTGTAATCGTGTTCGCGCCGTGTCTGGTGCCTGGTGTTGGCTGCAGCACCCTGTCACTGCTGTGCTGGCTGGGAGCGCGCGGGCTGCGGCCGGCGTCGCAGCGTGGGTTCCCCGCGGCCGCGGGCGCCGCCAGCTGATCGATAATTGGCCCGCGGCTGGTTTGGCTGAGGCGCCACGACGCCGTAATTGCCCTCTCGAGGCGGCCGCGCGGCGTCGAGTGGTCGCTCGACGGCGGCGCGCCGCGGCGTTTGACATGCTAATAAGGCGGCCGCGCCAGAAGTGCTGAGTTTTCGGGAACTGGCCCACTCGGCCGCCGCGACGCGCCCGGCCGACCGCGCTAGCGTCTGAATATTGCATGAGCCGCGGGTGCAGTCGGGCTCCGTGTTGTCGCGGCGTCGTAGAGTCACACCGAGGTCTCAACTGGTCAAGCTGGCCTCCCAGACCGGGGTATCCCAAGTATGAGGACTGTCCACACAGTATCTTGCCTAAAACGAAAGGTACACAGGAGAGTCAGTTGGCTGATTTGAGGGAGGGGACGAAACAGCGAGGTCACCGTCCCCATCGCACTAGGAAAGGATAAGGAAGAAGTTGGCTGTGTCCTTTCAAAGGAACCATCCCAGCATATGTCTGAAGCGATGTAGGAAAACATCGGAAAACCCTAAAACAAGATGGCCAGACTAGGGTTTGAACCGAATGCAAGTCCAGTATGCTAGCCACTGAGCTACCTCGCTCGGTGCATAGGAGGGGTGGAGGAAACGATATGTTAATGCATCAGGATTGTCCTTTAGAAAGCTCGCTCCTGCGAAACGCAACTCGCCCTTTTTTCACATGATATCTTGCGAACCATGGATGAAGGGTATCAGACGGATGCCATATTCCTTGACTTCCTGAAAGCGTTTGACTCGGTGCCCCACTGCAGACTCCTAACTAAGGTACGAGCATATGGGATTGGTTCCCAAATATATAAGTGGCTCGAAGACTTCTTAAGTAATAGAACCCAGTACGTTGTCCTCGATGGTGAGTGTTCATCGGAGGTGAGGGCATTATCTGGAGTGCCCCAGAGAAGTGTGGTAGGTCCACTGTAGTTTTCTATCTACATAAATGATCTTTTGGATAGGGTGGATAGCAATGTGCGGCTGTTTGCTGATGATGCTGTGGTGTACGGGAAGGTGTCGTCGTTGAGTGACTGTAAGAGGATACAAGATGACTTGGACAGAATTGGGGTTGGTGTAAAGAATGGCAGCTAACTCTAAATATAGATAAATGTAAATTAACGCAGATGAATAGGAAAAAGATTCCCGTAATGTTTAAATACTCCATTAGTAGTGTCACGTCGATTAAATATTTGGGCGTATCACTGCAGAGCGATATGAAGTGGGACAAGCATCTAATGGCAGTTGTGGGGAAGGCGGATAGTCGTCTTCGGTTCATTGGTAGAATTTTGGGAAGATGTGGTTCATCTGTAAAGGAGACGGCTTATAAAACACTAATACGACCTATCCTTGAGTACTGCTCGAGCGTTTGGGATCCCTATCAGGTCGGATTGAGGCAGGACATAGAAGCAATTCAGAGGCGGGCTGCTAGATTTGTTACTGGTAGGTTTGATCATCACGCGAGTGTTACGGAAATGCTTCAGGAACTCGGGTGGGAGTCTCTAGAGGAATGGAGGCGTTCTTTTCGTGAATCGCTACTGAGGAAATTTAGAGAACCAGCATTTGACGCTGACTGCAGTACAATTTTACTGCCGCCAACTTATATTTCGCGGGAAGACCACAAAGATAAAATATGAGAGATTAGGGCTCGTACAGAGGCATATAGGCAGTCATTTTTCCCTCGTTCTGTTTGGGAGTGGAACAGGGAGAGAAGATGCTTGTTGTGGTACGAGGTACCCTCCGCTACACACCGTATGGTGGATTGCGGAGTATGTATGTAGATGTAGAGGGGAAAGTAGGAGGCACCCGTTGAGGTGAAGAATACAACATAGTTTAAACTGTACGAAGTTTTAACGGCGTAAAGAAAGGCAGGCCAGAAACTGAATGGGCAGCCACCCAAGAGAACAGGTGAGGAGGGCGTCTGGTCGGTTTGGAAGCTGCCAGCAGAAGAGAGCGAACGGCGTGTCCGCCCCCGGCAGCCGGCCGAGGTTCCACCCCCACTTGACCACGTCAAGGCCTCCGTATTGGTCGGTCAGATCCTAAGACGCGTAGTTCGGTAGCGTTACCTCGTCAGCAACACGTGAATTTAGCTGCTGCTCATGGTTCAACACGTGAGTTTCAGGGTGGTTCTGGCCAACGTGACTGAGACGCTGCAACTTACCGCCAGGCAGAAGGTACTGACGAACATCAAGTGAAATAATAAAAATCAAACTTTATACTAATAAATACATTCAGTATCAGCCCTCACTGTACGGAAATGACACTTCAAAGGTTGAGAAGGTATGTCCTGTTATTTCAGTGATTGCAAAATCGACTCATATTGGCAAAAAACTGCCGGCCGCTGTGGTCAAGCGGTTGCAGGCGCTTCAGTCGGGAACCACGCGGCTGCTACGGTCGCAGGTTCGAATCCTGTCTCAGGCGTTGTTGTGTGTGTTAGGTTACTTAGGTTTAAGTAGTTCTAAGTCTATGGGACTGATGACCTCAGATGTTAAGTCCCATAGTGCTTAGAACCATTTGGATGGCAAACAACTTTGCAGTACGAGTCCACTTAGCAGTATATTGTTGCACCTTGTCCAGCCTGGACTCATGCACTGATTCGGTTGGGAAGCGTGGCATAAGTCCGTTGTATGCTCTCCTGTGGAAAGTTGGCCCAAAACTGTTGACACTGGTCCTCTATATGCTGGATACTAGCAATGGGATGGAGCTGACGAGGTGGAGCTGACATGGCATACAGTTTCACACAAAGGCGCTGCAGTCATGGACTGTGCGGCTGGTGCCGGCGGAGGTCCGAGTCCACCCTCGGTCATGGGCGTGTGTGTTTGTCCTTAGGATAATTTAGGTTAACTAGTGTGTAAGCTTAGGGACTGATGACCTCTCAGTTAAGTCCCATAAGATTTCACACACATTTGAACATTTATTTGAACAGTTCCACACATTCTCTTCGCAACAGATCTGAGGATAACATCATACTGACATTTCATAGAGACACAAGCCATCTGTGGAGCAGCATTAGCCTGTTGAAAAACCGCCCTGCCGTACTGTTATATGAGAGGTAACTCGTGACGTACTTTCGTGCCGTCAGAATTCCCTCAATCAAGTCCCTCAATCAAGTCCTGACTTGAAGTATCCAATGGCTCCAATGCTGTACAAGCAAAGTGAAGCATCCAAAAGATGTGGTCAGATTTCATTTTACTTTGTACACGTACACACCATCAACAGGTATGCCTACATAAATGATTAGAGTTGGAATACTCTGTGACAATTAGAATTGCTAAAGAAGTCAATCAGTGTTGGAGGTGTTTTGTGTTGTTACCAGTGCTGGTAAGGTAGGCGAGGTGCATGAACGGGGTCAGATATAGAGTGATAACTATGAAAGACACGGAAATGGCACGAAACCGTGTGTCACAGCTTTTTCAACATGTGACAGAATTTGAAAAGAGCATAGATGTCATTTCCGTTTGGCTGGTTGAATCGAGCTGTGGCCACATTTGTGGGACAGTAGGACGTGACAATAGCCCAATGTTGGACTGCAAGGACTTTGTGAGTCAGGTGTAGTCATTCTCGAGGCTCTGGCCTGATCACCACAGGGGTGGAAAGCCGTACTGGCTCCAAACATATCGTACCTCTTCACATCTGCACCTTCCATCAAAGAACAAATGATGCACTCTCTGCGACGTCATGTGACATCCCGCACCATTGGTCAGAGACTAGTAAGAGCATAACTAGGGAATTACTATCCCATATATAAGCTGCCAGTAAAACCACAACACAAACGGATGAGTTCCTGGTGGTACCATAACTGTGAAGCATGGACTACTAATGAATTACGTCACATTGTGGTTAGTGATGAATCATGTTTTTGCACCATCACGGATGACCATCGTTGGCGAATATGACGGCCACCTGCAGAGAAGTCCAATTCTTTCAATGTTTTGAAGAGGCACAGCGGCATTACTCTTACAAGGGGAGGCCGCCAATTGTGAAATTCAGATTCGATTCGTACTGCGCATAATAAAAGCTCATGGCCAGAGGTGTAATGTGGCAAAGCACCAAGATGCACTTCTCAGCAGTTGTCGAGAAAACCGACAGTTAAAAGAAACCGTTGCGGTAAAATACTCTCTACGATAAGCAATTTTCTACAGCGTCGTGGCGCAGCGGTAAGCGCTCGGGTTTGTAGTCCGAAGGTCGTCGGATCGAATCTCGCGCCATGCAACCTTTTTTTTAGTATTTGTTTTTTGTAATTCCCGGCAATCAGTTGCAACAATTATGAATATAATAAGTTGTTGAAAGTCGTTTGTCGTGGAAAAACTGGCGACTTCGAACATCACTATGTTTTCCGCAAATAAAGTTGTATTTCACAAGTGTTATTAATTGTCTTCATAATGTTTACCACGTATACTTAACGGAAGACGTAGAAACGATATTCCGAAACGAATACGTATAGCGTAAGTAAAACGTTCGAATTAGAATAGAGACCCCACGAACACAAATTTGCTGTGGCAGGTATGAAATATAAACTCCGTTACTCGCTCGTTGCACTTGATGGACAGATGTTGAATGGGCCGAAACGAGCCGCCGCATAACATCCTAGTTGCCTGCCAACTTCGAAAGAAGGTAGATGCGGTCTCTAGCGCAACTTATAACGTCGTCGAAAATCAGTGCAGACGTGAGAGTTTTGGTACACCCTGTTAAACAAACGGAAAAATGGAGGCGGTAATATATATATATTACAAAAAACTAGTAATGAAAAAAAAAGTTGCGTGGCGCGGGATTCGATCCGGCGACCTCCGGATTACGAACCCGAGCGCTTACCGCTGCGCCACGACGCTATAGAAAATTGTTAATCGTAGAGAATATTTCATCGCAACGGTTTCTTTTAACTCGATTTTCTCGACAACGGCTGAGAAGTGCATCTTGGTGCTTTGCTACATTACACCTCTGGCCATGAGCTTTTATTATGCGCAGTATGAATCGAATCTGAATTTCACAATTGGCGGCCTCCCCTTGTTAGTGTTATGTTGTGGGGTGCCACTGGGAATGTTGTCGGGGCACAGTTGGCAGCGATTGGGAGAGCTCCGACAGTATCACTGTGTGTCACGGACATCCTGCACCCTTATGTGTTACCTGCAATGCGACAGCATCGTGGTACCATTTTTCAACAGGACAATGCTCGTCTATTCATGGCACGCGTTCTTATGAAGTATTTGTGTGGTTTTGAGGTACTCCCTTGGGCAGAAAGTTACCCAGATCTGTCTCCCGGTAGAACTCGTGTGGGACCAGCTCGGATGTCATCTCTGCCCCGGTACCAGCAGCCAGGATGTTGAGAACCAGTTACAACAGTTGTGTTTCAGCTTACTGCAGAAGAGGGTACAACACCTTCATGACAGCCTTACCAACCAAAACAGTGAACGCAAATAGGCCAGAGGGAGCGACACGTCATACTGGGAAGAGGGCTCATACTGTCAACTTCTTTGTAAATTTATTTCGTTTTTGCAATTACAGTATTGCAATAACACGACATGCCCCCACAACTCGTTGTTTCCTTTTGCCCCCCCCCCCCCCAATCCCCCTTCATTCCTGGGTTGTTCACCTTTTTGTCTGACACTGTAAGTGTGAGAAGTCTAACAATCATCTGTACATGAAGCGGACATTTCACCATGGTAAAACATGGAGCAGATCGTAAACAATGTGATGGTTGAAATGGCTCTGAGCACTATGGTATTTAACATCTGAGGTCATCAGTCCCCTAGAACTTAGAACTACTTAAACCTAACTAACCTAAGGACATCACACACATCCATGCCCGAGGCAGGATTCGAACCTGCGACCGTAGCGGTTGCGCAGTTCCAGACTGAAGCGCATAGAACCGCTCGGCCACTGCAGCCGGCCCGTAAACAATGTGAGGCATCGCCATGCGAGCTAGCTGTCCCATTCTTTGCTAGCCAACAGACAAGCATGCCAGCTAGGGAAATCCATATATATGTGGTGTCTGTTCTTTCGGATATGTCCGAAAGAACGGATACCACATATATACAGAGTTAGTCAAGAGGAAAGGTACATGCTTTGAGGGGTGACAGTATTAGTGATTCTGAAACCTTCATATGGACATATGCCCTATTCCGAATGGTTTCCGAGATAGAACACATTTAATATCGCTTTTGTACGTTTTTCTTGAACAACTCGAAAACCGCACCCTTCAGCAAAAACGTGTTGCAGTGCAAAATTAAAATGGTTCAAATGGCTCTGAGCACTATGGGACTTAACATCTATGGTCAAATGGTTCAAATGGCTCTGAGCACTATGGGACTTAACTTCTAAGGTCATCAGTCCCCTAGAACTTACAACTACTTAAACCTAACTAACCTAAGGACATCACAAACATCCATGCCCGAGGCAGGATTCGAACCTGCGACCGTAGCGGTCGCGCGGTTCCAGACTGCAGCGCCTTTAACCGCTTGGCCACCACGGCCGGCCATCTATGGTCATCAGTCCCCTAGAACTTAGAACTACTTAAACCTAACTAACCTAAGGACAGCACACAACACCCAGCCATCACGAGGCAGAGAAAATCCCTGACCCCGCCGGGAATCCAACCCGGGAACCCGGGCGTGGGAAGCGAGAACGCTACCGCACGACCACGAGATGCGGGCAAAAATTTAACTATATTAGGTAGTTTCCTGACTTGATAGACCACAAGTGTCCAGTATCAAACTGTTCGTCTCAACTTGCTACCTCTCAACATGCTACCTCAAAATGGCCTACAAAAACTACGTAGCTACAGCGCATGCGTGTCGAGAGAATTTTTGAGCATTCTCGCGCTCTCTTCGCAGAAACCACTACTTCTAGGGGACGTTTGTTGTAGGAAATGTAATATAGTTTAATTTTGTACTGCGACACGTTTTAGCTGGATGGTGCGGTTTTCGAGTTATTCAAGAAAAACGTACAAAAGTAACTTTAAATGTGTTGTATCTCGGAAACCATTCGGAATAGAGCATACGTCCATATAAAGTTTTTAGTTCAGAATCACTAATAGTGTCACCCCTCAAGGGTTTATAATTTCAGTGATGAAAGCCAATGATCCCTTTAGTGCAGATTGCACCCCAATCTCGAACTCTTGTCGGAATCGGCGGGATGACACCGGTAATGAAGATAGTGAGCAGCGGCAGTACATCACTAGTGTGTGGTGTTAAGCCGGCCGCTGTGGCCGTGCGGTTCTAGGCGCTCCAGTCTGGAACCGCGTGACCGCTACGGTAGCAGGTTCGAATCCTGCCTCGGGCATTGATGTGTGTGATGTCCTCAGGTTAGTTAGGTTTAAGTAGTTCTAAGTTCTAGGGGACTGATGACCACAGACGTTAAGTCCCATAGTGCTCAGAGCCATTTGAACCATTTGTGTGGTGTTAAGTTGAAAATTTTAGTCTGACGGAGGCTTGCTAGGGTAGTCCTGTCCAGTCGGCGTGACCACTACATCCAGATGGCGTACGGGTCTGCGCATCTGCCTAGAAAGCAGAAGACCCGTCTTAGAATCACAGTCTGGCACAAATTTTCAGCTTGCCCCATTGACATAAATCAGTGCCCACTGGCAGCTAACTCTTCAATTCCTTTGTGTCTTGAGCCTTGCGAAACGAGTTTTAGCTAAGCTCCATCAGGTTGCGACGCTAACATTCCCTGAGTGGTTCCCCTTGAGTTGTTAGTCGTAGTAAATAGGAAGCGCCAGCACAGTTTAGATAGCAGGGAGGGCCCCCAAGAGCAGGGCAGCCCCCGGCACACGCCGCTTCGCAACCGCCCCCATTGCCCGCTCTGTCCGCGCGTAATTGGATGTTTGCGGCGGCGCTGACATATTGTAACCGTCGCCACCCCAGGCCAGCACGGCGTGCACTGTTCGCGCAATTTGCGACGACAGCCTGATTAGAAATCCCGTCCCGCGCTGCCTAGTGCCTGGCGTGGCGTGCGAAATGGTACGCTACGGTAGACTACGGTACTCTGCGGTGTGGCGTGCCCGGTACACTCTTTGCAGTATTGGCGTCAAATGCGAACTGTTGCTAGCACTGCATCCGCCTAGTTGCCCCCTCCCTCCCTCCATCTCTCTCTCTCTCTCTCTCTCTCTCTCTCTCTCACTCTCACACACACACACACAATCTCTCCGTCTCTCTATCTCACATATACAGAGGGTGGTCTATTGATCGTGACCGGACCAAATATCTCACGAAATAAGCATCAAACGAAAAAACTACAAAGAACGAAACTCGTCTAGCTTGAAGGGGGAAACCAGATGGCGCTATGGTTGGCCCGCTATATGGCGCTGCCATAGGTCAAACGGATATCAACTGCGTTTTGTTAAATAGGAAACTCCATTTTATTACATATTCGTGTAGTACGTAAATAAATACGAATGTCTTAGTTGGACCACTTTTTTTTCTTTGTGATAGATGGCGCTGTAATAGTCACAAACGTATAAGTACGTGGTACCACGTAACATTTCGCCAGTGCGGACGGTATTTGCTTCGTGATACATTACCCGTAATAATATGGACCGTTTACGAATTGCGGAAAGGTGTTGATGTATGGCTATTGTGATCAAAATGCCCAACGGGCGTGTGCTATGTATGCTGCTCGGTATCCTGGACGACATCATCGAAGTGTCCGGACCGCTCGCCGGATAGTTACGTTATTTAAGGAAACAGGAAGTGTTCAGCCATACGTGAAACGTCAAACACGACCTGCAACATATGATGATGCCCAGGTGGGTGTTTTAGCTGCTGTCGCGGCTAATCCGCACATCAGTAGCAGACAAATTGCGCGAGAATCGGGAATCTCAAAAACGTCGGTGTTGAGAATGCTACATCGACATCGATTGCACCAGTACCATTTTGATCACAATACCCATACATCAACACGATATCGACCTTCTCCGCAATTGGTAAACGGTCCATTTTATCACGGGTAAAGTATCACGGAGCAGATACCGTCCTCGCTGGCGGAATGTTGCGTGATACCAAGTACTTATACGGTTGTGACTATTACAGCGCCATCTATCACAAAGCTAAAAAAGGGGTCCAACTAAAATATTCGTATTTCTTTGCGTACTACACGAATATGTAATAAAAATGGAGGTTCCTATTTAAAAAAACGCAGTTGATATCCGTTTGACCTATGGCAGCGCCATCTAGCTGGCCAACCATAGCGCCATCTGGTTTCCCCCTTCAAGCTGGACGAGATATTTGGCCCGGTCACTATCAATGGTCCACCCTGTATACTGAGGTGAAAAAACATGCGGGGCAGCATATGCACATATACAGATGGCGGTACTGTTGCGTACACAAGGTGTAAAAAGGCAGTCCATTCGCGGAGCTGTCATTTGTACTCAGGCGATTCATGTGAAAAGGTTTCCGACGTGATTATGGGCGCACGAAGAGAATTAACGTAATTTGAACGCGGAATGGTAGTTGGAGATAGACACATGGGACATTCAATTTCGGAAATCATTAGGGAATTCAGTATTAAGCGATGCACAGTGTCAAGAGTGTGCCGAGGATATTACATTTGAGGCATCACACACCACCACAGCAACGCACTGGTCGACGGCCTTCACTTAACGACCAAGAGCAACTGCGTTTGCGTAAAGTTGAGAGCGTCGACACACAAACAATGCTGCTTGAAATAACCACAGAAATCAATATGGAACGTAGACGAACGTGTCAGTTATAATGGGGGCAAAATCTGGCGTTAATGGGCTACGGCAGCAGACGACTGGCGCTAGTACCTTTGCTAATAGCATATCACCTGCAGCGCCTGTCCTGGTGTCGTAACAATGTCGCTTGCACCCTGAACTTCAGGAAAATCGTGGTCTGGTCAGATGAGTCCCGATTTTAGTTGGTAAGAGCTGATGTGGGATTCGAATATGGCGCAGACCCCACGAAGCCATGAACTCAGGTTTTCAACAGGGCACTGTGCAAGCCAGTGGTGAATCCGTAGGCTCTGTTCACAGGGAGTAGACTGAGTGCAACTGAACCGATTATTGACGAGAAAAAGTTGTGTTCGGCTGCTTCACTTTGAGCCATTCATGGACTTCATGTTCCCAAACAACTAATAAATGTTTGTGGAAGACATGTTAACAGGCCACAATTGTTCCGCGATTCCTTTGAAGAACATTTTTAACTTCACTCCGTTGGTGTACAGTGTATTCACACAAATCTTCAATTGTGGTCCAGATAAATGGGACACTCTCTACACATTGTTTTTAACCTTTTTTCAGATATATCGGTAAATTATTTTTAAAAACCTTATTTCCTGTACCAAAAGCGCTGCTGACCATTTTTGCTCTTCTGTTCACTTTTTTATGCTGCCCTTTTAGCTACTTGATATATGACTCTTTTTGTTCTTTGTATTGTTTATACAATATTTTGTGTGTGTCTTATTGTGACTGATAATGAAGCGTGCGTTCGAACTGGTGCTGTTAACTTCTCCCACTTATTGTTGAGGTTCACCTGCAGCAGAGACGAACAGTATACCATAGAGCTATAGTTTGCAAAGGTAGATTTGTTGACATGGCTTCCATTGGCACGTATTATTTCCGTTTGCCTAGTTTAATACCGTAATATAGGCAATATCTAACCACAGATGTGCAGCTGTGTAAGTATTTTTTTTTTTAAGCATGGCGTGAAGTATGAGGGGGGGGGGGGGGGGTAAGAGAAAATACGAGCTTACATATAAGCTAATGTAACTTTTACTTGTTAAATATAACTAAACCAAGTTTTGCACGCGTTGTAATTATGTTATTGTCTATAATCTGGAATTCTTTTCAATTTTTTGTCGAATAATTTGATTAGGACGTCGCTGCATACTTGTGGAACAAATAGAATCGCATGACGAACGTTTTCTCAAAGATTACTTTATTTTCCACTTTCAATATGAGGTAGCCTATTCTCGGTAATTAGACAAACAGATTTGTGTACCAGTTTTTTAATGTCTGTTTTAGAACTCTCACAACAATTTTTTAAAATTTATGTGTGTGATACACAGCAATTTTTATTTCAGAAAACTTTAAATCAAATTGAACTTAATGCAGTTTCACTAATTTTGTACCATAGGAAGCTGTACTGTAGTATGTAAAAACTTTGTATCACGTATCACCTTTTTATCTCCAACGGTTCAGCAGAATATGTTCCCTATACACTGAAAAAGGAAAGTTGCAAGAAATGCAGAAAAAAATATTTTATTAGCATTTCTGCCCTAGTGGTTCAAATGGTTCAACTTAACTTCTGAGGTCATCAGTCCCCTGGAACTTAGAACTACTTAAACCCAAGGACATCATACACATCCATTCCCGAGGCAGGATTCGAACCTGCGACCGCAGCGGTCGCGGGGTTCCAGACTGTAGCGCCTAGAACCGCGCGGCCACCCCGGCCGGCCTGCGCTAATGTTTGTCATATCTATACATTTGTTCCTTTCGGTCTTTATGTAGCTCTTTTCTTCTAGTCTGAGCCTTCCGGCGTTCCCTTTTGGCAATGTCATTTCATAACTAGCCATATAGACATCATCAGTCTTCTTCAGTACGTCTTCAGTAAAGCAAATCCTAGTTTCTTATGGGTCCTGATTCTTCCATTGTTACCGTCATTGAAACCCAGACAAACATCATATGAGGAAATTGTAACAATAGTCAATGAGGGAAATGTTGTCTTCTGGAGTCTGTTCTAAATGGTGTTGTTAAAGCTTTTGTTAGGGTTATGCATTCCACCATGTGTATATTTCTTTAATAAGTCTCATCGTAAATAGGGTCGCAATCTTCTATACTCGACGGACGGCTCCTCTGATGGCAAGAAATAATAAAAAATCGCGAACAATGGCAGAGTCGTGATGTGGGTTTGCTGATAGGTTGAAACAAGATGGCCTTTAAATCATTTGTAGCACGAATAGAACTCTGAAAATTGGAGGCGATGTTCCTAACATGCTACAGAACTATATGGTGGCAAAAAAAATCAACATATGTGACCAGTTTATTTACATCTCCGCTTAGGCAATAGGGTTAACGTGTAGAAATTCCCGGACAGAGGTGAACCTAGCTGTTATCACAGCGTCGCCTTTGTCAGTTAGTGACACGAGCAGAGCAGAAGCTGCTGTCGAGTGAGTGGTGAAGTCGGTCCGCCGACGCCCCCTGCACATAGCTCCGTGGTGACTGCACACCATTACAGAGCTCGCCTCCCCTCTCATCCACCCCCGCAGTGCCACCCCCGGCCACAGACAGGAGTTGTTCCGTTCCTTGGCTCGGCTCGGCTCGGCTCGGCCGGTCCCTTTCCCCAGCCGGCGACAGCCTCACGCCGGCCGGAAAATTCAATTCCGCAGCGGCCTCTGTGTACCAGCCAATGTATTAATTAATTCATTAATCCGCCGCGCGTCTAAAGAGACCTAATCTCTCTAACGGGGCAGGACGCGGCTGCTGCAGAGAAATAAGAAGAGGCTGGGGAGGGGTGGAATTGTGGGGGAGGACTAGCAGCTAGAAAGCATCCAGGAAACTAGGAACTGCAAATGTCGTAGGTCATCTCTGCCGTATGCGCACAATACGTCTGAAGAAAGACATTCAATAGTTTTGAGCTGACCTCGCCCTCGCGGGTGTCCCAACCCTATGTCACCTATCATACACTACTGGCCATTAAAATTGCTACACCACGAAGATGACGTGCTACAGACGCGAAATTTAACCGACAGGAGGAACATGCTGTGATATGCAAATGATTAGCTTTTCGGAGCATTCACATAAGGGCGACGCCGGTGGCGACACCTACAACGAGCTGACATGAGGAAAGTTTCCAACCGATTTCTCATACACAAACAGAAGTTGCCTGGTGAAACGTTGTTGTGATGCCTCGTGTAAGGAGGAGAAATGCCTACCATCACGAATTGTAGCCTATCGCGATGGCGGTTTATCGTATCGCGACATTGCTGCTAGCGTTGGTCGAGATCCAATGACTGTTAGCAGACTATGGAATCGGTGGGTTCAGGAGGGTAATACGGAATGCCGTGCTGGATCCCAACGGCCTCGTATAACTAGCAGTCGAGGTGACAGGCATCTTACCCGCATGGCTGTAGAGGATCGTGCAGCCACGTCTCGATCCCTGAGTCAACAGATGGGGACGTTTGTAAGACAACAACCATCTGCACGAACAGTTCGACGACGTTTGCTGCAGCATGGACTATCAGCTCGGAGAACATGGCTGCGGTTACCCTTGACGCTGCATCACTGACAGGAGCGCCTGCGATGGTGTACTCAACGACGAACCTGGGTGCTCGAATGGCAAAACGTCATTTTTTCGGATGAATCCAGGTTCTGTTTACAGAATCATGATGGTCACATCCGTGTTTGGCGACATCGCAGTGAACGCACATTGGAAGCGTGTATTCGTCATCGCCATACTGGCGTAGCACCCGGCGTGATTGTATGGGGTGGCATTGGTTACACGTCTCGGTCACCTCTTGTTCGCATTGACGGCACTTTGAACAGTGGACGTTACATTTGAGATGTGTTACGACCCGTGGCTCTACCTTTCATTCGATCCCTGCGAAACCCTACATTTCAGCAGAATAATGCACGACCGAATGTTGCAGGTCCTATACGGGCCTTTCTGGATACAGAAAATGTTCGACTGCTGCCCAGGCCAGCACATTCTCCAGATCTCTCACCAACTGAAAACTTCTGGTGAATGGTGGCCGAGCAACTGGCTCGTCACAATACTCCAGTCACTACTCTCGATGAACTGTGGTATCGTGTTGAAGCTGCATGGGCAGCTGTACCTGTACACGCCATCCAAGCTCTGTCTGACTCAATGCCCAGGCGTATCAAGGCCGTTATTACGGCCAGAGGCCGTTGTTCTGGGTACTGATTTCTCAGGATCTATGCACCCAAATTGCGTGAAAATGTAATCACATGTCAGTTCTAGTATAATATATTTGTCCAATGAATACCTGTTTATCATCTGCATTTCTTCTTGGTGTAGCAATTTTAATGGCCAGTAGTGTATTTCCAGAACGGAACAAAATGTCTAAAATGGAATTGGCCAGGGATGCACCTATATCGGGCGCCCACACAATGGGCAGGCATGCGCAATCCATAAATGTAAACAAACATCACTTTCAACAAAAGTTTACCGTTTCTTTATGGCACATGTGTGTTTTTCCTACGGAAATCGAAACTAGAGGTACAATTTGTAAAGGCAGGTTTGCTTGCATGATCTAAACCTCATTCCTTCCGAAATACATATTAATGGATGACAAAGGCGCCACAGTTCCTGCCATAATGCGAAGAGCAAGGATTGCCTACGGGCAACCCGCATTACGGAATTACAGCATTACGGCAGAAACTGTGGCACCGTTTCCATTATTTAGTCTAAATATTCCAAAAGGTATAAAGCTTAGAGCAGTGAGAACAAGTCTACCATCACTAATTGCAGCTCTACTTTTCGTTCCTGTAAAAAAAAAAAAAAAATTAAAAAAATCCCCACTCATATGTCATTAAAGAAAACGTAACTTTATGTAGAAAGTTATGTTTGTTTACTTGTATGGATTGTGCATTTCTGCCCATTTTGTGAGCCCCCTGATATAGTTGCTCCCCTGGTCAGTTGCAATTTTGACATTTCATTTATATGAGGTGGCAAAGTTAGGTGGTTTATCCTGTACGCAGGGCATTCCATTAAAAAAAAAAAGAAAAAGAAAAGCTGAGGAGGTTTAGGAACGGAATCTTGGAATCTTTACACACAAACAAGAAAACAAATGTGTAGTAAACAAAGGATCTACGGCGTATACCTTAAAGCTAATGAGTTCAATAGAAGACATGTGTTTCACACTAGCGAAGACGAACAAGTGCTCACAGCTCTTAAAGTATGCAAGTTTATTAGACTTTTTTTCTTGGTTTGGTCAATACTTCCTTCTCCCAAAATATGGAAGCAAAGACCGTGCAGTAGAAGATATCTGTTTCATAGTAATGAAGATGAACAAGTGCTCATACCTCTTATGGTATGCATTTGAGAGTCCATGTTTACTGAACATTTTTACTTATTTCTGTACAAGGGACTTGTTCCTGAAGTTTGTCGGTCCTTTTTTTTTTCTTTTTTTGCTCATACTGTGTATCGGCACCTGCAAAAATTTTTGCAGGAGGGGAGAAGATTCTAGCATTGTCATTTCTGATGTCATAAAACTTGTGAAATTACTATTGATTATTAACAAAAATAACCAGCAAAGACGACACTGAATAATACTCCTCAACGTAAAGAAACAAGAAATAAACTTTGAAAACGCTTATTGGGCTTGTTACCTTTGCTATGATCTGCTTACAAAAACCAATATCTGATATTTTAAGGGATTTATTGAATGATTTGCATGCTTTTTATTTTTAAGATTGATGGGCATAATTAAAGTTTTATAAAACATGTTTTCAGGGTTAAATATTTTAGACTCTTTGGATAAGATGTAACCCGGCCCAGCAGTGGACGAGATGAATGTATGAAACGTCCCAAAACAGTCATAAAGAGTAAAGTCGACACTTTAAAGCCTAGGACAGAACTAGCATGAACCGTGTCCCCAAGTCTGAGACATTATGGTGCAGCTATGACAACAGGAGAGTTGAATTCATAATTCTAATAATGAATTTTGTGCTGTGTTTTACGGCATGGAGTTCGAGAATGTCCCAATTCTTGAAGTGGAACATCTTTTCGCCTTTGCATTTTTCACACTTTTTCCTCTCTGTTAGCAAATAAAGTAGCCTTTTCTCTTTTCAATTGATGCATTTCGGTCCATAGGTCTAGCTGAAGTAGTTGTAAACATTTACGTTGTAGTAATTTTGTGTTCTGCAGAACCTACTACGTTCACTATGCATTAATAAAGCTGAATGAGGCATCAGTAAGCCTTGACGGAATTTCATCGACCGCAGACAAATGGAAGCAACTGTTCCGATTAATTTGGACTGCAGGACAATGGGGTATTCTTGTGGAAACTGAGGACGGATGGTGGGCAGCTGTAATCAGCCATGTTCATTTCGCGCTGGAAACAGGTCCAGGAATTCGGACGCCAGCGTGTTCGAGTGGTCCTTTTCTGGAGCTCGATAATATATGTATGAGGAAGGGACAATGATAGTTTGGAGACTATATTTTCGCAGTTTTCTGTAAATCTCCACATACGTCTTGAATGAAGGGTAACGCCAAAATCACTGCCGTGCCAAAGAATAGCCGTAATTTCCCGTTAACAGCTTATGTACCACAGTCTACAGAAGGGGACAACTTTCCCCTCTTGTGGATACCTGTGATCAGCACCAGCAGAGAAGACAGAAGACTAGACTTTTCGGCTATGCAGCGAAGCCATTAACTAGCTAAGTTGGAGAAACAGGGATGTACTAATCGATGGTGTCTTTAAGCTCCTTTTACATGAATGATCTGCTTATCTCAACTGACTATTCGTGGCAAGTGAGCCTACTGCAGCGGCCCTGGCTTTCTATTTCTGTACTGATTCTCGCCTGTCACCAATGGTCGTTTTCATTCACATGTCAGTTCCAAAATTACGTGTGTTGCGACAACTTCCCGCTGTGCAGTTTTGCGCCTGAACAGTGGCAGCGAGGTTACTAGGGATCATAATTTTTATGAGAAAATAGGCGTGCCGCTCCCCGGTGCGAATCCTCCCGGCGGATTAGCTTCGAGGTCCGGTGTACCGCTCAGCCTGTGGATGGTTTTCAAGAGGGTTTTCTATCTGTCTCGGTGAATGTGGGCTGGTTCCCCTTATCCCGCCTCAGTTGCACTATGTCGGCGATTGCTGCGCAAACATTGTCTCCACGAATGCGTACACCATAATTTAATTCCTCTACCACGCAAACATTTGCGGCTACACTCGTCTGGTATGAGACGTTACGTTAGCGAGGGGGGTGTGAGAGGGTGGGGTGGGCCTTGGTCGGGGGGGGGGGGGGGCGAGTCCAGTGGGGGCCGAACCGCACAGTAACCCTGGGTTCTGTGTGGGGCAGTGGTGGGGTGGGTGGACTGCTGCGGCCTGTTGTGAGGTTGTGAACCACTAAGGGAGGAAGCCTTCCCGTCGTTTCAGGTCCCCGGTTCAATACACAATACAAAATACAAGGTAGATCGGTGTCGTACCCGAGACGCTCTGTGTAGAACAGAGAGTGAAACGCAGTACCTAATGTTTATTACACATCTGGTATAACCTATCTACCCTTACTTGAAAATCACACTTGTTATGTATTTTTTGCATTTTTTCAGAGAAATTCTTGCTTACTTCTCGTTCTGCTCCGTCCACGGTGTAGAATACGATAAGACATTTTTTTGTGAAAGTATTGCATAAACATTGAAACTATAAGGAATATCATCTTGAAAGTAAGACATTAAGTTGTTTAATGAACAACTTACACTGAGAAATATCGACTCTTAAAAAATCGTTAGCAATCAGAAAATATTATAATGTCGTTTTAAAAAATGTGCAAATATTTTTAATGCTTAATACCAGGTTACTGTTAGTCTTACTTTATTGGGAAAAAAATGGTTCAAATGGCTCTGAGCACTATGGTACTTAACATCTGTGGTCATCAGTCCCCTAGAACTTAGAACTACTCAAACCTAACTAACCTAAGAACATCACACACACCCATGCCCGAGGCAGGATTCGAACCTGCGACCGTAGCAGTCGCGCGGTTCCGGACTGAGCGCCTAGAACCGCTAGACCAACGCGGTCGGCTACTTTATTGGACCCCATCAATCCTGCACCATAAGTATTTTCTGGCTTGCCAACCGGTAATGGAGTATATTAATAAATCGTATAGCCCAGTCCTGCCCAGATAGACAGTCAGGTTGGTATCCCTCCACTGACCGGGCCGTATCTCTCCGGCCTGGAATCTCATTGACTGCAGTAGAGTTGTCATCTGTGATGAGTCCCGCTTCGAACTGAGCCCCGATGACCAGCGAAGACGTGTCTGGAGAGGCTCGGGACAGCGGTGGGATACCAACCCGACTGTCGCCCTCCATGTAGCCCTTACTGCCTCTGGATCACAGGGCCCCGGGTTCGATTCCCGGCCGGGTTGGGGGTTTTCTCTGCCTGGGGACTGGGTATTTGTGCTGTCCTAATCATTTCATTATCATCATCATCATCACCATCATCATCATCATTCATGACAGAGGCTAGATTGGACTTTGTAAAAAAATTGGTCTGTGTAAAAATTGGGACTTCCTACGGGCGCTGATGACCGCGCAGTTGAGCACCCCATAAACCAAACATCATCATCATCCATTCAGCCCGACAAGCAGGAGTAAGAGCCGCTTTAGTTGTCATAGTTGTCATCCGTGGCACCCCAGAGCAGTGCGGTACGTCGACAATATGTACGTCCCGTTTTGTTGTCGTTCATTGCAAGCTATCCTAGGCTCACATTTCAGCAAGAAAATGCCCATTCGCACATGACAAGAGTTTATCCTGCTTGTCTTTGTGCTTCCCAAACCCCACCTTGGCCGGAAGTCGCTGGATCTCACCTCAACTAAAAACTTTTGGAGCATTATGGGTAGTGTGCTCCAGTTAATTCGCGATTTTCATCATGTAACGTGCCATTTGGACATAATTCAGAATGGTACGCATCAGGAGGACATTGAACAACTCTGTCAATAAATGCCATGCCAAATAACTGCATGCATAAGGGCCAGGTGTGGACCAAAGCGTTATTGACTTCCTCAAGTTGTGAAGCTCTTTCTCTTGAGTGAATCATCCAATTTTTCTTAAATTGTTTCTTTGTCATGTATATTTATCGTAGGCCATTTCTGTCTCCTAGCTGACAGGGTAATGATTTGACAACGAAACATTTCATCGTTGGGCTAATAAGACTGCTCTCTTTTGATTTCAGACATGCTACCAGCTCCTCTTTTTGTTCTGCAGTGACGACATTTTTTTTAAATTTCCCGTCTCATTTGTCAACTCTGTAGTTGGGATTATTTTTAGCTTTTCGAATGTGTCTTTCAACGATGATCCGGTTACGTCAAACTCTTTAGACTCTATGACAAATCCCATTTCAGAAGATAAAACGATTGAATCTACCATCTACATAGGTTTAACGTCAAGCTGCTGTCTGTCATTCTTCCTAGTGTAAGTTTACACTGTCTGGAAAAGCAAGGAAAAAATATATATAGTTTGAAATGTAATGCAACAAAAAATTAAAGGGCCGAAGGGGGCGCTATTACATTATGATCCCTCCCATTCAGCCTGGAGGGGACACTTCAGGTTAACAATTTTTATGGAGCATAAGACATGACAGATTTAAACGGGTTTATGTGATTAACTTTAGCCATTTGAAGAATACAAGCCATTTAAGGGCGTAGAATTAAGAATTAATTGCTTACCTAACGTTTAAATTAACCTAAAGTTACACAAACACAACTGGAAACGTGAACGAGAACCGTTCACTTACAGACTGCACTCCCATTCAAGTCAAAATGTGTGTTACACCTTTCCTTGCATTCAGACACATAGCTACATATCACTACAGTAGTCTGCAGCGTTCTCCAGTCTAGAAAAAAGCACAATCCCGTTGAATCCATCCATCCCTTTCTTCCCTGAGTTCCTCTACATAGTTCTGCCACTGAGAAGCCAAGCTCAGGCAAATGGACGGGCACGTTGGAGACCTGTTTTTTCTGGATAGTGAAACGTCCCGATTGAAAAATTATTGAATGACTGTGCTGATAAACATTATTTGCTTTTCAAACAGCTGAGCAAAACTGAACGTACTCAGACATTTTTCTCTTTACTTATGCTGATCATCACTAAACTGACACAAAATATTTTTAGCGCAACGCAGTCTGACTTTTAATAATCCCTACAAAAGAATGGCTCTGACTAACAATAACGTATACCTTTCATGAATCACTTACCTCACAAAAATCTTCATTACTCGAACTACTGCAATACAGCGAGCGCCAATACTGCCAGCTAAATAAAAGATTCTAACTACTGAAGTCACCAACTACTGATAGGCATAGTTAGCAAATGAAAGATTTTGATAAAGAACAAACAATGTATTTACCTTAATAGTGTTCAAAATTCATTATATATATATATATATATATATATATATATATATATATATATATATATTGCGCAACGCTACGGGCTGTTAACAGCCAACTGCCCAACACTATAATGGCAAATTCCAACAATGCAAGCCGGCCGGTGTGGCCGAGCGGTTCTAGGCGCTACAGTCTGGAACCGCGCGATCGCTACGGTCGCAGGTTCGAATCCTGCCTCTGGCATGAATGTGTGTGATGTTCTTAGGTTAGTTAGGTTTAAGTAGTTCTAAGTTCTAGGGGACTTATGACCTCAGATGTTGAGTCCCATAGTGCTCAGAGCCATTTGAACCATTTGAACCAACAATGCAGACCAGCCACAGACTTCACACAGCACAGCCAGTGATTTTTATACAGAGCGCTACGTGGCGTTACCAACATAAAAACGTAAAAAGCCTACTTACAAGAGAAAACAGTACCTTACTTTTTTTTTTAATCAAAATCCACAGCTACGTCAAATTAACAAAACGCCTGCAGCCATTGGCAATAATCCTATGTATTGTAAACGTCCCACGGTGTTGGCGTTGATGGACGAAAACGTTATGTACCCTCCGCCACACGCCGAACGGTCGCTTGCACAGCAGAGATGTAGGCGAGTCTCTACCGCTGCGCCAAGTCGTTTCCTCGACGGAACGGCGGCCAACTTGGTCGCGAGGGGGTTGATTAAACTCTTTAAATGACGCCATTTTTCGTAAAAGGGGTGGAGGCGGCGTGGCCGGATTAAAGCCGTAAAGCCGAGAGCGGGCCAGCCGTGATAATTAAGAGATTACCGTCCGGGGTGGAAAAGGGGGCGGGTGGCAGGGGTGGTCTTACTTCTCGAGCCCACCTCTCTCCGCCAACAAACGCGTCCCAGCAACTTGGCCGTCAAGGCGTTCGGAGTGATGTAAACATCAGAGGCGCCACACTAACCAGAATACAAAGAGATCTCCCTTTCTCCACAATGCTCCGCAAGCTTCCATACTGGATCTTCCGCTTTTGCTAATTGACATAAATGAAATTCATGTCTGCCAAAGCCTCCCCCTAACAGTACACCGGTATACGACGAAAAATTTCCAGCCTGAAAGCCATTACAGAGCCACAGACATTAGTAGTTAGATCATCATTGTAATGAGAAAAATCCGTCCACTTGGAACGCCGTAGCAGCTAAAAAGATAGACGACTTCTGGAAGGTGAACTGGAGAGTAAGCTGCTACCTGTTTTCATATTAATTATAGAGTCTTGCTGCGATTGAGCTGCTCTTTTCTGAAGCCCTGAAAAGCAGTCTAGTGAGCAAAAAAAAAAAAGCTTTTGAAATAAAGTCAAAAAAGAGTAGTACAACAGAATTTCGAAAGTTTCCATTGAGGAAAGTACTTTAGTTGAAACAGCTAGTGGAGGCCTAAACGAAATTTTGCAAACCAACTCGAAACTTTACGGGCATGACAATAGCCATTTCTTATTCATTAATGCTCTCTTCAAGAAATTTATTTCAGTTCCGAGTACTCGCTTCGCCAAAGTCAAGAGGGTGTCGAGCTCAGTGACAGCTTGTGGAGCGTAAGGCTTGGAAGATTAAGGTTGCGTAGTGTAGAATGACGTTATTAGAAAAGCGTTCAGAAACTCATCTCACACCACAAATCTTTGTATTCAGAAGCGATTTCTCGTTCGTCAGTTTGAAGGAATGATTTAGCTCCCCTGCTGGAAAAACAGAAAAGTGGTCTGGTGTAAAAAATTGAAAGAGTTTTCATTTAAATTACAGTTGCAAAGTAGTATGTCAGAACCTCGAAAGGTTACATTGAAGTTCAGGAGAAAAAAGAGGATTCATAAACGAAATATGTAAGACTGACTTGGAACATTACGAGCATGACAAAAGCCAATTCAGATCCGACTGAATATTTGAGCAGTTTCTTTTTCAGACAGTACTTCCTTATAATCAACCGCATCATCTTCGCTAAGTCTGGTGTTGTTACTAATATTGTCTGGAAGGTCATTAATATGCAACGCACCTCGCCGAGGGACACCTTTCGATGTCTCCCTATTCAGGGTAACGTAATGCGTCCTCCGTGCCAAGAAATTCTCAGTCCAATCACAAGGCTCGCTAGATAACACATACGATCGTAGTTTCGATAATAAGCGTAAGTGTGCTACTGAGATAAATGCTTTCCGAAAGTCACGAAACACTGCATTTATGTAACTGCTTGATCCATGGCTTTTAGGATGTCATTTGAGGAAAGTGTGAGCTGCGCTTCACATGATCGATGCTTTAGAGTCTGTTTGAGATACATCTTAGGCGCGGTTGACAAGGAAATAACGCCTAGTGATTAATACACTCCTGGAAATTGAAATAAGAACACCGTGAATTCATTGTCCTAGGAAGGGGAAACTTTATTGACACATTCCTGGGGTCAGGTACATCACATGATCACACTGACAGAACCACAGGCACATAGACACAGGCAACAGAGCATGCACAATGTCGGCACTAGTACAGTGTATATCCATCTTTCGCAGCAATGCAGGCTGCTATTCTCCCATGGAGACGATCGTAATGCTGGATGTAGTCCTGTGGAACGGCTTGCCATGCCATTTCCACCTGGCGCCTCAGTTGGACCAGCGTTCGTGCTGGACGTGCAGACCGCGTGAGACGACGCTTCATCCAGTCCCAAACATGCTCAATGGGGGACAGATCCGGAGATCTTGCTGGCCAGGGTAGTTGACTTACACCTTCTAGAGCACGTTGGGTGGCACGGGTACATGCGGACGTGCATTGTCCTGTTGGAACAGCAAGCTTCCTTGCCGGTCTAGGAATGGTAGAACGATGGGTTCGATGACGGTTTGGATGTACCGTGCACTATTCAGTGTCCCCTCGACGATCACCAGTGGTGTACGGCCAGTGTAGGAGATCGCTCCCCACACCATGATGCCGGGTGTTGGCCCTGTGTGCCTCGGTCGTATGCAGTCCTGATTGTGGCGCTCACCTGCACGGCGCCAAACACGCATACGACCATCATTGGCACCAAGGCAGAAGCGACTCTCATCGCTGAAGACGACACGTCTCCATTCGTCCCTCCATTCACGCCTGTCGCGACACCACTGGAGGCGGGCTGCACGATGTTGGGGCGTGAGCGGAAGACGGCCTAACGGTGTGCGGGACCGTAGCCCAGCTTCATGGAGACGGTTGCGAATGGTCCTCGCCGATACCCCAGGAGCAACAGTGTCCCTAATTTGCTGGGAAGTGGCGGTGCGGTCCCCTACGGCACTGCGTAGGATCCTACGGTCTTGGCGTGCATCCGTGCGTCGCTGCGGTCCGGTCCCAGGTCGACGGGCACGTGCACCTTCCGCCGACCACTGGCGACAACATCGATGTACTGTGGAGACCTCACGCCCCACGTGTTGAGCAATTCGGCGGTACGTCGACCCGGCCTCCCGCATGCCCACTATACGCCCTCGCTCAAAGTCCGTCAACTGCACATACGGTTCACGTCCACGCTGTCGCGGCATGCTACCAGTGTTAAAGACTGCGATGGAGCTCCGTATGCCACGGCAAACTGGCTGACACTGACGGCGGCGGTGCACAAATGCTGCGCAGCTAGCGCCATTCGACGGCCAACACCGCGGGTCCTGGTGTGTCCGCTGTGCCGTGCGTGTGATCATTGCTTGTACAGCCCTCTCGCAGTGTCCGGAGCAAGTATGGTGGGTCTGACACACCGGTGTCAATGTGTTCTTTTTTCCATTTCCAGGAGTGTAGTTATTACATTTTTACATTTTCTATTGAATTGCTAAGTTTATGTAGTGCGAATGTTTAACCTGCACAGTTAACTTGTCTTAACGAGCGACATGAGCCAAGCAAAAGTGGGTGCTGGTAGCTTACCCATTCCCTTGGGAACGTAATTGTCTGTGCTAGTCTGAGCTGCACTTTTAACTTGCTGATCAGTTTATTAATTGCCGATTGTTGCATCCTTGTGCCTGATGCAGGCTTGGGACCTTGAGTGGCATTGTGCGAAGTGTTGCATTGTTGGCGCTCTTTAGAACATTCCTGAGACTGAGACTTGACTACGCCGAAATCAACTGCACGCGAGTTACCAAATAACACTGACGAAGAGTAGAATAATCTGTTGTTTGTTCATGGCTCTCCTGAACAGCGATTCTGTATGCTCAGTCCAAACCACTGCCTTAGTTATTTAGCCAGGATAATCTTCCGCATCCCGTCCCATGTCTACCGTCAACCTGACCTTGAAGTATTAGTTGGAACAGGTTTTATATGTTGTTGCGCATCATATGGCCAATGTTTTCGGGCTTTGTTCTCTTGATGCTACTGAGAATTTTTTTAATCACTTTTCTATGTTCCACTGGACCAGCAGCACAATATACGTCATCGTAAGACATAATGAAAATGAAAACTCCAAAACTAGCTGCAGTGAGGTAATACATTTAATACCTAAAACGACAAGCCTGTTTCGGCTTAACTGCCATTATCAAGCGAGCTGCAGAAATAAGATTGGTAAGATTATCTATACATAAATAATTGCTGTTTTATGTTGACAATTGCATTGGTACTTAAGTCTAGTTGGAAGTGACAATAATATTGCATCTGTAAAAACACATTCTGTCAAATCGTGGTAAGCATAATATTTTTTGTAGTTACAAAATGTAAAAAATATGTTTTTGACAGATATGTTGACAGTTCAGTTTTTGACAGTTCTTATAGTACGGTGCCATATGTTTACAAAGTATATACAGCTTATCAGAGATTATGTTATATTTTATTGTTTTTATTTTCCTTTGAATTTTATCTGTGGTCTGTGTATGTTTTGTTTACACATGAATACCACTTTTTGTATTCTCTAGTGTCAATAAACTCTCGAGAACTGAAAATAAATATTCATACGAGAAAATATCACACGAAATTCTGAATGAACACACAGACTTAACCACAAACACTATCCCGAAAAGTTTGTACAGAACCGTCAAAATATTGCGCTGTCAAAATACCTGTCAATAACATATTTTTTAGTTTTGTAACTACAACAAATATTATGCTTATCACGACTTGAGAAAAAAAGTATTGCTAGATGCAATACGATCTTCACATCCAAATAGACGTAAGTACTAATGCAAATGTAAATGTAAAATAGCCACTAGTTATGTGTATATAATCTTATCAATGTTATTTTTGCAGTCCCCCTGATAATGGCAGTTAGACCGAAACAGGTCTTTCGTGGAAAGTATTAAATATACACCTTACTGCAGCTGGTTTTTGAGCTTTCATTTTAAATCTCTGTTCATCCGCCACAGTACTGTAACATTTGAAATTTTATCTGTCCGTGGTATCCGTAATATATTCTGATATGTCCACATTTCAAATGACTCCAATTTGTTACCTAGTACTGCGGTAAGTGTCTTAGACTTAATCGAAGAAGTAGAATGTGAAGTGTAATACTTGCGTCACGCCTAGTCAGAACTTTCTTCACTTGCTGGAAAGATCTTCTGGGCTTTTCAATTCTTCAGCGAATTTCTAGAGAGAAGTTCCAATTATCGTTGATTTGATACCGCAAATATTTATATGACGTAGCGCTTCCGATCATCCCATTACCGAGTGCAAGAGTGGCCTGAATTTCATCTCGATTTGGGCTGACACAATCTGGCGTTTAAACGTAACGCCATATATTATTCTGTTTGGTAACAGTTTAGTAACTCAAGACCGTACCATCAGCGAATCTGATGTTACTGGTGACAACACCATTAATTACCACACTTCGATACTTACCATCAACAGCACTTTGGAAAATCATTTCAGAGTAAATATTTAAAAGTATTGGAGAAAGTATGCATCATGGCGAACTCCTTTCATAATCGAGACTTTGTCTGACAGCTGACCATCGACATTCGCACCAGCACCAGCACCAGTACACACTGACAAATCGACTAGATATCATAACCATCCAGCCCAGTTTACCTGAGTTATGCATCAATCTGTCATGGTGAACAGTGTCGAAAGCTTTTTCATAATCATATACAGTTGATGTTTCAGAGAGATACTGAGTGTCACGTTTATCTACGATAATGATGCAGGACTAAGCAATGAATTAAAATCAGTAGTAGCACCAGGATTCGAACCAGGGTCACCTGCTTACTAGGCAGATGCTCTAGTCGTTACGCCACACTCACAAGGGGAGGCCGCCAATTGTGAAATTCAGATTCGATTGATACTGCGCATAATAAAAGCTCATGGCCAGAGGTGTAATGTGGCAAAGCACCAAGATGCACTTCTCAGCCGTTGTCGAGAAAATCGACAGTTAAAAGAAACCGTTGCGGTGAAATACTCTCTAAGATTAATAATTTTCTGCAGTGTCGTGGCGCAGCGGTAAGCGCTCGGGTTTGTAATCCTAAGGTCGCCGGATCGATTCTCGCGGCATGCAACCTTTTTTTTTTTCTTTAGTATTTGTTTTTTGTAATTCATATATATATATATATATATATATATATATAAATTCCTGGCAATCAGTTGCAACAATTATGCATATAATAATGCATATAATAAGTTGTTGAAAGTCGTTTGTCGTGGAAAAACTGGCGACTTCGAAGATCATTATGTTTTCCGCAAACAAAGTTGTATTTCACAAATGTTATTAATTGTCTTCATAATGTAAACCACGTATAGTTAACGGACGACGTAGAGACGATATTCCGAAACGAATACGTATAGCGTAAGTCAAACGTTCGAATTAGAATAGCGACCCCACGAACACAAATTTGCTGTGGCGGGTATGAAATATAAACTCCGTTACTCGCTCGTTACTCTTGAAGGACAGTTGAATGGGCCGAAACGAGCCGCTGCATAACAGCGTAGTTACCTACTAACTTCGAAAGAAGGTAGATGCGGTCCTTAGCGCAACTTATAACATCGTCGAAAATCAGTGCGGACGGTAGAGCTTTGGTACACCCTGTTAAAAAAACGGAAAAATGGAGGCCGGACAATTGGAGAGCGATCCACCTTCACCAACATGCATAAGCAATTCATTAATAGTATATTGCATAAGCAATTCATTAATAGTATATATATATATATATATATATATATATATATATATATATATATATATGAATTTACAAAAAACTAATAAAAAAAATTGCATGGCGCGAGACTCGATCCGGCGACCTTCGGATTACGAACCCGAGTGCTTACCGCTGCGCCACGACGCTGCAGAAAATTATTAATCGTAGAGAGTATTTCACCGCAACGGTTTCTTTTAACTGTCGATTTTCTCGACAACGGCTGAGAAGTGCATCTTGGTGCTTTGCCACATTACACCTCTGGCCATGAGCTTTTATTATGCGCAGTGTGAATCGAATCTGAATTTCACAATTGGTGGGCTCCCCTTGTCAGTATGTCACAGGAATATCAACTGCGCATGCTTAATACAATGAAGCGCCAAAGAAACCGGTATAGGCATTCGTATTCAAATATAGAGATATGTAAACAGGCATAATACGGTACTGCGGTCGGCAACGCACGAGCGATGGGACATAGCACCTCCAAGGTACCGATGAAGTGGGTATTTTCCCGTCGACCATTTCATGAGTGTACCATGAATATCAGGAATCCGGCAAAACATCAAATGTACGACATCGCTGCGGCCGGAAAAAGTTCCCGCGAAAACGGGACCAACGACGATTGAAGAGAACCGTTCAACGTGACAGAAATGTAACCCTTCCGCAAATTGATGCAGACTGACATTGGACTGTTCATGACTGGAAGCATGTTACCTAGTTGGACGAGTCTCGTTTCAAATTGTATCGAGCCGATGGATGTGCACGGTTATGGAGACAACCTCATGAATCCATGGACCCTGCGAGTTAGGAAGGGAGTATTCAAGACGGTGGAGACTCTGTAATGGTGTGAGGAGTGTGCAATGGGAGTGATGCGGGTCCCCTGATACATCTGGATACGACTGTGATCATGTCCATCCTCTCATGTCCATTGTGCATTCCGACGGACATGGGCAATTCCAGCAGGACAATGCGACTCCCCACAAGTCCAGAATTGATACGGAGTGGCTCCAGGAACACTCTTCTGAGACTGAACACTTCCGCTGTCCACCGAACTCCCCAGACATGAACATTATTGAGCAGATCTCGGATGGTTTGCAATGTGCTGTTCAGAAGAGATCTCAACCCCGTCGTACTCTTACGGATTTATGGACAGCCCTGCAGGATTAGTGGTGTCAGTTCCCCCCATCACAACTTCAGACATTAGTCGAGTCTATGCCACGTCGTGTTGCGGCAGTTCTGCGTGCTCGCGGGGGCCCTACACGATATTAGGCAGGTCTGCCAGTTTCTTTGACTCTTCAGTGTATATGACGTACCTGAGGTACAGGTTGGATTAACCCCATTTTGCTCATTGCTAAGGTGCTACTCCAAAATTGGAGAGCCTCGCCAATTCTGATGTAATTTTAGAATGGGCATAGCAATGAACTATGGCGTGGGTTGGAATTTGTGTCGGGGAGGGAGACGTGCTAGGGTAACCCATGCATCTGTGGTCGCTGTAGCGCCAGTGTGACATAATGGCTAGTGCATCTACTAGTAAGTAAGATACTCAGATTGGACCAAACGAGGTGGCGCAGTGGTTAGCATTCTGGACTCGCATTCGGAAGGACGGTGGTTCAAACCCGCGACCTGCCATCCTGATTTAGGTTTTCCGTGATTTCTTTAAATCGCTACGGACAGATGCCGGGATGGTTCCTCTGAAAGGGGCACGGCCCCCATCCTTCCCTAATCCGATAGCATCGATGATCTCGCTGTTTGGTCCCCTCCCCCAAACCAACAAACCAACCCATGTTTGAATCCTATCGCTGGTACAAATTTTAATTCCCTCCTACAGCCTACATCATTGTTCATAATCGGTGAAACAAGTATCAATATTTACGTTAGCACCACTACATTATTGTATCAATAACTGGAAACAAAGTAACATCTCATGGGTCCCGAATCCTAACTGAGAGTCTCCAATACCCACGTTACAATGGTGGTATATTCCCAAATGCAGTATTATGAGAAAAATCTTAGAGATATGAGTCAGTGAAGTGCCCATTCTGTGCTCATATGAGAACTTCACTTTGGGCTGTTCGACAGATGGTAAAAACGTCGATTTGAACCAGTCATGAAAAATAATCCCGCTAGAGTCCGCCTGCTTAGCTGGGTGGTAACGTGTTTGCCTACCATGCAGCGCGGTCTGGTTCGATTCCTGGCCGGGTTGGAGATTTTCTCCGCTCGTGGACAGGTTGTTATGTTGTCCTCGTCAACATTTCGTCATCACCGACTCACAAGTCGCCCAGTGTGGCATCACCTGAAATAAGACTTGCAACCCGGCTGCCGAACTTCCCCGGTTGGGGCCTCCCGGCCATCAGTGCTACACGATCACTTCATTTCATTCTATCGAGTAAAACAGAAGTGATTTCAGGCGTTCCCCAAGGTAGTGTTATAGGCCCTTTGCTGTTCCTTATCTGTATAAACGATTTCGGAGACAATCTGAGCAGCTGCCTTCGGTTGTTTGCAGACGACGCTGTCGTTTACCGACTAATAAAGTCATCAGAAGATTTGCAGAGTAACCATGTAGATGTAGATGTACATCTACATCTACACATTTAAGTGCTTGGCAGAGGGTTCATCGAACCACAATCATACTATCTCTCTAACATTCCACTCCCGAACACCGCGCGGGAAAAACGAACACCTAAACCTTTCTGTTCGAGCTCTGATTTCTCTTATTTTATTTTGATGATCATTCCTACCTATGTAGGTTGGGCTCAAGAAAATATTTTCGCATTCGGAAGAGAAAGTTGATGACTGAAATTTCGTAAATAGATCTCGCCGCGACGAAAAACGTCTTTTCGTTAATGACTTCCATCCCAACTCGCGTATCATATCTACCACATTCTCCCCTATTACGTGATAATACAAAATGAGCTGCCCTTTTTTGCACCCTTTCGATGTCCTCCGTCAACCCCACCTGGTAAGGATCCCACACCACGCAGCAATATGCTAACAGAAGACGAACGAGTGTAGTGTAAGCTGTCTCTTTAGTGGACTTGTTGCATCTTCTAAGTGTCCTGCCAATGAAACCCAACCTTTGGCTAGCCTTCCCCACAATATTATCTATGTGGTCTTTCCAGCTGAAGTTGTTGGTAATTTTAACACCCAGGTACTTAGTTGAATTGACAACTTGAGAATTGTGCTATTTATCGAGTAATCGAATTCCAACGGATTTCTTTTGGAACTCATGTGGATCACCTCACACTTTTCGTTATTTAGCGTCAACTGCCATCTGCCACACCATACAGTAATCTTTTCTAAATCGCTTTGCAACTGATACTGGTCTTCGGATGACCTTACTAGACGGTAAATTACAGCATCATCTGCGAACAACCTAAGAGAACTGCTCAGATTGTCACCCAGGGCATTTACATAGATCAGGAACAGCAGAGGTCCCAGGACGCTTCCCTGGGGAACACCTGATGTCACTTCAGATGTAGATGCCGCTAGGTACTGTTGAAGTAACCAACCAGCAAGGAAACAGCTTCAGTATTTCAATGTGTATTTCGTCAAGTCTACGAGGTTTCCCAGTCTTTGAAATTGTTACGGCGTGTATGGGTGAGCGATGTGAATAATCCGTCCCGCTAAGCAATCTGCGAACTTAGAGGTCAAAGAGTATCGACGTGTGACCGGGCCGTTGAGGTGGGGACCACGACCTCGGCGCAGAGCCGGCGCCCGCTGCGACGGGCACAGCTGTGCCCCGACTCGTATTTCCGCGCGCGGCTGTATTAACTCCCACCGCCACCACCCCTATGCCCAGCCCGGCGCAGCCCCACTGTCCCGTGGAATGCGCCACACCGCACTTAATTACTGGCTGAATTAAGAATTTCATTTGCGCCGCGCCGCGCAGCGCGACAAATCAACTCCCTTCCGCGGGTCTCCCCCCTCCCCCTCCCCCTCCCAGGACTACGGAGGAAGCACCACTACCCGGTGTTGTCCCGCTTCAGGCTTGAAACCGCTCTACAGGCCTGCACTGCGAACGCGTATATGCCGTCTACTCATCCCACAGCGACGCGCACGGTCCCATTTTGTACGAAAATGTTCGATAAACGTCATGACCATCATCACAGTTTTCGTCAGCCATTTATCACCCACTTTTCCCGACTTCCCCATATGCTAGGGTTGCCAGGTTTTCAAACTAAAAGTGCGGTATATTTTGGAAATGGCCAAAATAGTCCCATCGCGGCCTAATCGTTGTTTTGCCTTTAGGTGGCCGTTATATACAGTTTGGATTCCGTAGAAATACTGGAACACGTGAGGCAATACTGACCTTACGACTTATCTTAGAAGAAAGATTAAGGAAAGGCAAACCTACGTTACTAGCATTTGTAGACTTAGAGAAAGCTTTTGACAATGTTGACTGGAATACTCTCTTTCAAATTCTAAAGGTGGCAGGGGTAAAATACAGGGAGCGACAGGCTATTTACAATTTGTACAGAAACCAGATGGCAGTTATAAGAGTCGAGGGACATGAAAGGGAAGCAGTGGTTGGGAAGGGAGTAAGAGAGGGTTGTAGCCTCTCCCCGATGTTATTCAATCTGTATATTGAGCAAGCAGTAAAGGAAACAAAAGAAAAATTCGGAGTAGGTATTAAAATCCATGGAGAAGAAATAAAAACTTTGAGGTTCGCCGATGACATTGTAATTCTGTCAGAGACAGCAAAGGACTTGGAAGAGCAGTTGAACGGAATGGATGGTGTCTTGAAGGGAGGATATAAGATGAACATCAACAAAAGCAAAACGAGGATAATGGAATGTAGTCGAATTAAGTCGGGTGATGTTGAGGGTATTAGACTAGGAAATGAGACACTTAAAGTAGTAAAGGAGTTTTGCTATTTGGGGAGCAAAATAACTGATGATGGTCGAAGTAGAGAGGATATAAAATGTAGACTGGCAATGGCAAGGAAAGCGTTTCTGAAGAAGAGAAATTTGTTAACATCGAGTATAGATTTAAGTGTCAGGAAGTCATTTCTGAAAGTATTTGTATGGAGTGTAGCCATGTATGGAAGTGAAACATGGACGGTAAATAGTTTGGACAAGAAGAGAATAGAAGCTTTCGAAATGTGGTGCTACAGAAGAATGCTGAAGATTTGATGGGTAGATCACATAACTAATGAGGAGGTATTGAATAGGATTGGGGAGAAGAGAAGTTTGTGGCACAACTTGACCAGAAGAAGGGATCGGTTGGTAGGACATGTTCTGAGGTATCAAGGGATCACCAATTTAGTATTGGAGGGCAGCGTGGAGGGTAAAAATCGTAGGGGGAGACCAAGAGATGAATACACTAAGCAGGTTCAGAAGGATGTAGGTTGCAGTAGGTACTGGGAGATGAAGAAGCTTGCACAGAATAGAGTAGCATGGAGAGCTGCATCAAACCAGTCTCAGGACTGAAGACTACAACAACAACAACATATACAACTGGACACAAATAATGACGGTTTCACGAAACGTTTACAAATTGAACTCCTTTTCAAAAAACAGGTTGACAATTAATAAGAATTCGTCATTATACATGGCACTTAAAAATAATTAATTAAAACTGTTTTCAAAGCATTGTAGCACTATTTATATTTTTAAAAAATGGTTCAAATGGCTCTGAGCACTATGGGACTTAACATCTGAAGTCATCAGTCCCCTAGATCTTAGACCTACTTAAACATAACTAACCTAAGGACATCACACACATCCATTCCGGATTCGAACCTGCGACCGTAGCGGTCGCGCGGTTCCGGACTGCAGCGCCTAGAACCCCTCAGCCACCGCGGCCGGCGAATTATATTTACTGCAATGTTTAATTACGTCAACTTTTATAAGATCATACCACTATTCATATTTCCCAAAATATTTAATTACAACCATTTTCATAGGACCATAGCTCTATTCATATTTACAGTTTCCTTAGCACTCATTGAAAAATGTCATGCCATCTTATGTATGTTGGAAAAACCCTCTGCATTGAAAGCTGGAATTTATAACAATTTGCATCGCCTTGTCAAAATGAAAAACGGAGAATACAAAGATGATAAACTGGAAATATCGATTTTTTTTTGGGAACGATAATCTTTGAGTGTTACGGAAATGTTGGCATAAATAAATACATGAGACTTTATTAAACACGGGGGCGAACATCGTCAAATACGTGAGTCGCGTGAAATATGGGAAAACTCGTAATATGCGGGCGACTTGTCGAAAATATAGGAGAGGGGAAAAAATCTGCGTGAAATACGGGATATCCCATAAAATAGGGAGACCTGGCAACCCTTCCATATACAGAGTTTTTCAAAAATACTTCGACAGACTTCGGGAACATGGTCCTTACAACAAAACAAGAAAAAAATTCACGGAAATGTTGTCCGAAAGTCCTTTGTCTTCAAGTTATTAATTAATTGGAAATTTGTGATAAGGACCTATGGGACCAAACTGCTAAGGTCATCGGTCCCTAAGACTACACACTACTTAAACTGACTTAAGCTATGGACAGCACACACATCCATGCCCAAGGGAGGACTCGAACCCCCGACGGGGGGAGCCGCACAGACAGTGAGAAGGTACCCCAGACCGCGCTGCTTACTAATTAAAACTGACATTCAGTGCCTTTCCAGGTACAGCCCTACAGCTTCACTTGTCTACGGACTGTCTGATTGTATCCTAGACGGCGGTGCCTTGCCACGGACACCGGTTTACTTACGTCTTTCTTCAACGTGTTCATTGTGTAGGCCCCTTCATTCGTGAGTTGTGGGAAAATCTGCTTCTGTAGGAGATGGGACTAGTAGTTTCCAATCGATGGGTGTTTTCCCTCTTAGCAAAACATTCTACCAACCCACTTCTCCTCGGATAACATTGTGCCGAATCCTGAAGGTAAAACGGCAAATCCTCAATTAAAAACCTCGCCTTGCGTTTCAAAATCCCCTGATACTAAACCACAACTTGATTGTAGCAAAGACAGTGCTGGGCCTGAACCCAAAAGCAAACCTTCATAGTTTCTTGTTGATATTTCACCCGTATCAAAACTCAATGAAGGAAAATCAACGAAATGAAAAAAAAGTGCAGTTTTACTAACCTCCAAAGGAAATCAGGCACAAGAGTTTGGCTGAAAAAGAACTTAAAAAGAAATTTGTGAGTTCTAAAGCTCAGGTTGGCAAAAGAAAACAAGGTTTCAGATCCCGACTATCCGGATGACACAGGGAAATCAAAAATATCCCTAGATACAGTATTAATTGAAAACAGTCTCGGTTGCACTAATGCCACAGATGGATTGGAAGAATCCCTAGATATATGTAAGGAGTGAAATAAATTGATATCCCCAATACTTTCTGTTTTACGACTTCTTTTGATAAGGAATTCCGTGCGCCACACCGTGAACTGCAGGTAGTGCGTCACCTGAAACTCCTCCGTTTAAACATGGCATGATGTTCATTCCGTGAGCAAGCTGGCGTGCTTTTTATGTACGGCCGCGCGAATAGTGATGGAAACGAGACTGTTCCACTGCACTAGATGGCGTTTCCAGACAAGACAGCAGAGTCATCGAGCCTTTGGGCTGTGGGTCGACGTGCTGCCCAGACAGGATTCGTAGCACTACAGGCTGTGGATCGAGGAAGACGTCGCAGTAATTCACAGGCGTGGTGCTGTGTGTATTACCGGTCGGTTCGATCAGCACGTGTGTTTTCTGCAGTATTTTCACAAAAATGCTGCGAGAGCTTAGAGTGAAATCCTTGGAAGGAAGAAGACAATCTTTTCGCAAAACCTTACAGACAAAGTTTACAGAAGCAGCATTTGAGAACTGCTGCTGAATGATTCTACTGGCTTCTAGCATCACATCACGCAATGATCGGAAGTTGGTCACAGCTAAAATCCGTGGCGTAAGTAAAGACCACAGAGGAAAATGGTTGAAGGAGGCAGCCCATGTAAACAAATTTCCAAAAATGGAGCTTAATGATTCACTCACGAATATTACGTGCATGAAACACGATTTTGTTGTCCGTAGTACATTATTGAAGGAGCAATTGTAACTTTTAGTTGATACATAAGCATTTCTAATATTAAAAAATGTGAGGTACTGTGGCAGGACCTGCTCAGGAAGAAGAGACGTGATAAATTGTATGAATAAAAAATCATCATTTATTCTAGGCCTCTTTTGGTAACTTCATAGACTGAAACGAAACCATTCGGGTATATGGGGTTTTTCTCGAACAACTAAGCAATTAAGATCTTCAATTATCTTTGGCACGCGCGGGTTTAGCCGAGCGGTCTGGGGCGTTGCAGTCATGGACTATGCGGCTAGTCCCGGCGGAGGTTCGAGTCCTCCCTCGGGCATGGATGTGTGTGATGACCTTAGGTTAGTTAGGTTTAAGTAGTTCTACGTTCTAGGGGACTGATGACCTCAGATGTTAAGTCCCGTAGTGCTCAGAGCCATTTGAACCATTTTTTTAGTGTCATTTGTAAGTATAGGCGTGTCTGCGCCTTGGGTCGTCCTCTGTCATCTTGCACGAAAAAGATACAAAAGGTAAATCTTCCTCCTATCAATAGGACTCACTAATAACAACATTACTCTAACAGATTGTTTCTGAAACAACAACAGACGCAGGGTCACAATACAATCTACATCTACATCTACATCTACATTCATACTCCGCAAGCCACCCAACGGTGTGTGGCGGAGGGCACTTTACGTGCCACTGTCATTACCTCCCTTTCCTGTTCCAGTCGCGTATGGTTCGCGGGAAGAACGACTGTCTGAAAGCCTCCGTGCGCGCTCTAATCTCTCTAATTTTACATTCGTGATCTCCTCGGGAGGTATAAGTAGGGGGAAGCAATATACTCGATACCTCATCCAGAAACGCACCCTCTCGAAACCTGGCGAGCAAGCTACACCGCGATGCAGAGCGCCTCTCTTGCAGAGTCTGCCACTTGAGTTTATTAAACATCTCCGTAACGCTATCACGGTTACCAAATAACCCTGTGACGAAACGCGCCGCTCTTCTTTGGATCTTCTCTATCTCCTCCGTCAACCCGATCTGGTACGGATCCCACACTGATGAGCAATACTCAAGTATAGGTCGAACGAGTGTTTTGTAAGCCACCTCCTTTGTTGCTGGACTACATTTTCTAAGGACTCTCCCAATGAATCTCAACCTGGCACCCGCCTTACCAACAATTAATTTTATATGATCATTCCACTTCAAATCGTCCCGCACGCATACTCCCAGATATTTTACAGAAGTAACTGCTACCAGTGTTTGTTCCGCTATCATATAATCATACAATAAAGGATCCTTCTTTCTATGTATTCGCAATACATTACATTTGTCTATGTTAAGGGACAGTTGCCACTCCCTGCACCAAGTGCCTATCCGCTGCAGATCTTCCTGCATTTCGCTACAATTTTCTAATGCTGCAACTTCTCTGTATACTACAGCATCATCCGCGAAAAGCCGCATGGAACTTCCGACACTATCTACTAGGTCATTTATATATATTGTGAAAAGCAATGGTCCCATAACACTCCCCTGTGGCACGCCAGAGGTTACCTTAACGTCTGTAGACGTCTCTCCGTTGATAACAACATGCTGTGTTCTGTTTGCTAAAAAATCTTCAATCCAGCCACACAGCTGGTCTGATATTCCGTAGGCTCTTACTTTGTTTATCAGGCGACAGTGCGGAACTGTATCGAACGCCTTCTGGAAGTCAAGAAAAATAGCATCTACCTGGGAGCCTGTATCTAATATTTTCTGGGTCTCATGAACAAATAACGCGAGTTGGGTCTCACACGATCGCTGTTTCCGGAATCCATGTTGATTCCTACATAGCAGATTCTGGGTTTCCAAAAACGACATGATACTCGAGCAAAAAACATGTTCTAAAATTCTACAACAGATCGACGTCAGAGATATAGGTCTATAGTTTTGCGCATCTGCTCGACGACCCTTCTTGAAGACTGGGACTACCGGTGCTCTTTTCCAATCATTTGGAACCCTCCGTTCCTCTAGAGACTTGCGGTACACGGCTGTTAGAAGGGGGGCAAGTTCTTTCGCGTACTCTGTGTAGAATCGAATTGGTATCCCGTCAGGTGCAGTGGACTTTCCTCTGTTGAGTGATTCCAGTTGCTTTTCTATTCCTTGGACACTTATTTCGATGTCAGCCATTTTTTCGTTTGTGCGAGGATTTAGAGAAGGAACTGCAGTGCGGTCTTCCTCTGTGAAACAGCTTTGGAAAAAGGTGTTTAGTATTTCAGCTTTACGCGTGTCATCCTCTGTTTCAATGCCATCATCATCCCGGAGTGTCTGGATACGCTGTTTCGAGCCACTTACTGATTTAACGTAAGACCAGAACTTCCTGGGATTTTCTGTCAAGTCTGTACATAGAATTTTACTTTCGAATTCACTGAACGCTTCTCGCATAGCCCTCCTTACGCTAACTTTGACATCGCTTAGCTTCTGTTTGTCTGAGAGGTTTTGGCTGCGTTTAAACTTGGAGTGAAGCTCTCTTTGCTTTCGCAGTAGTTTCCTAACTTTGTTGTTGTACCACGGTGGGTTTTTCCCGTCCCTCACAGTTTTACTCGGCACGTACCTGTCTAAAACGCATTTTACGATTGCCTTGAACTTTTTCCATAAACACTCAACATTGTCAGTGTCGGAACAGAAATTTTCGTTTTGATCTGTTAGGTGGTCTGAAATCTGCCTTCTATTACTCTTGCTTAACAGATAAACCTTCCTCCCTTTTTTTATATTCCTATTAACTTCCATATTCAGGGATGCTACAACGGCCTTATGATCACTGATTCCCTGTTCTGCACTTACAGAGTCGAAAAGTTCGGGTCTGTTTGTTATCAGTAGGTCCAAGATGTTATCTCCACGAGTCGGTTCTCTGTTTAATTGCTCGAGGTAATTTTCGGATAGTGCACTCAGTATAATGTCACTCGATGCTCTGTCCCTACCACCCGTCCTAAACATCTGAGTGTCCCAGTCTATATCTGGTAAATTGAAATCTCCACCTAAGACTATACAATGCGGCAATTACGGATGTGCCTAGTTCTTTCATTATACCCCTCCCCCTCCCCCCTTCCCCTCTCCCCCCTCCATCCCCCCCCCCCCCAATTTATGCCAGTGGTGTTCATGTAGGAACTCGTATAAACGAGAGGATATGATATGAACTATTGCTTCCAGTCCACCGAAAAAAAACAATTTAATAAAGGAAAAATGGTTATAAAAATTACCCACGTACTAACACCCCCGGCCTTGCACTTTTGAATTCCTCCAGTCTCTCTAAATTCGTTGTAAGTATCCTGCTATATTTTAGAATATGAATTACCTGTGAAAGTAAGTCAGAATGTGCTCTGTTTTGGAAAGTATGCCCTCTGATATACAAAATTTTGAACCACAAATCAAAATTTTATTAAAGCGATCTGACTGCACGATTTTGTAGACACAGAAAAAAGAAAATTTAATTTAAGAGAATATGAGCAATCGTACCAAACGTCTCATCAAGCCTACAAAAGTGGTTAAGCAATGTGGCTTATAGCCAGCTGCCGTGCAAATGAGTATGTGGACCTAGTCTGTTAGTAACACTCAGCTGTAAAGCATCGAATAAATACACCTTCTGTAGAACAAGGCACTGCGTCTCTTCCACCTGCGTCAGCACCAAAACTTACCTGTTACAGACGATCCATCATTGAAGTTGGCGTGGAACTGCGCCTGCTCATAAACATGTAGAAATACGGAATTCCAACTGACACACTTCTTATAAAATAAATTAATTACGCGACCAGTTTCGTCATTACGTTAGTGTCACCTTGAGGACCCTATGCAAAATGAATGACGATATCTAACCCTCAGTGCATTAGGCCAGGTACCACGTACATTCACTGGTCTCACGGATTTCTGTCAGACAGTTGTTAGGTGACTGGAATGCACAGGCTTGGATCTCACCGTTCACCTTGTATAGCGTCCTGAAGATAACACTAACGTAGTATGTAGTGTCGAAACTGGATGCGTAATTAATATATTTTACATGAAGTGCGGCTGTTAGTATTGCCTAATTAAAAAAAAGCTTTCCTCAGCTGCTGGAAAACATACATACAAACGTAAAGTGTAAAATATAATATTCGTAGTAATTAGTACTGTTGTTGAAATAAATTGCAATAAGGAAATGAGAAAATTCTGCCGCTTCAGGTAGCCAAGTAACCAAGTAACACGTTCAGCCGGCAGGAGTGGCCGAGCGGTTCTAAGCGCTTCAGTCTGGAACCGCGTGACCACTACTGTCACAGGTTCGAATCCTGACTCGGGAATGGATATGTGTGATGTACTTAGGTTAGCTAGGATTGAGTTGTTCTAAATTCTAAGGTACTGATGACCTGAGATGTTAGGTCCCATAGTGCTCAGAGCCATTTGAACCATTTTTAACACGTTTCAGACCAAGTGGTCGTGTACCAACTTCTGAGTCCAAGTCGCCCTGTTATCGTGTACCAACTTCTGAGTCCAAGTCACCCTAATTAGTTTAAATAGGAGAGTGGCAAGGAGAGTAGTTGCAAAGGTGGGCAGTGAACTGGTTGGTCGGTTCACTTGAAACTTAAAGATGACTTTCTGAATACTTCACACACTACCCCAAAGATAAGCAAGCAGTTCATAATCGTGTACAGAATTGTGTCGTTGCGGTAAGGCTGCAGCAAATAGCAGGCGAGGATGACTGTATTCTAAAAACATCCAATTAGGTATTTAAATATGTCATGTAACAGCCCGATTTCAAAGCTTAGCTTGGTCGGGCTTTCCCACAATCGCCGGTCGGTGTGGCCGAGCGGTTCTAGGTGCTACAGTCTGGAATCGCGCGACCGCTACGGTCGCAGGTTCGAAACCTGCCTCGGGCATGGATGTGTGTGATGTCCTCAGTTAGGTTTAAGTAGTTCTAAGTTCTAGGGGACTGATGACCTCAGAAGTTAAGTCCCATAGTGCTCAGAGCCATTTGAACCATTTTTCCAACAATCGCATACTGGCCTGTTCAAGAGTGAGACGCACTAGAGCGTTCAACCCCTTCGCAAATACTCTACTCTTCCTCGATATTCTCCCAGACCGTGCCTTCTGGAGAGAGGCTGCCGGTAGCTCGAGGTGAGACTCGTTTTCGGGACGGTGCCGAGTTAATTTCCAGAGGCTCGGTCCGCGGAGATGAAGACGTCGCAAAGAATGGAGTTATCAGCGCCGGGGCAGAGGTGTAACTTAGCCGCCAACAGGGGGGCCGAGTGAATGGACCGGGAATTGAGGAGGCGCGCGAGTTATTTTTGGAGCGCCGCCGCTCCTTAAGAACTTCATCTCGGGGCGTGTCGGGACGGGGCGCGCACCCCCGCATTCCGGGCCCGCTCATTACCGTAAAACCCTCCCCCGCCCCCGCCCTCACCGCCCCCGCGACCTCCCCGGTGCGGGGGCGAAGCTACGGCCGAGGGATGTTCGCCACTGGCGACTGGCCGCGTGCTGCGCGTCCACCTTCAGACCAGCTAGTGACTGGCACACTCACTCCACACCCGCAGTGTCCAAAAAGTCCCCGAACCTACAGCCACACTCTGTACTATACATATAAGTGGTATTCATCTGTTCTTTCGGATATGTCCGAGAGAGCAGAGACCATTTTGATCCAGCTCCCACTGTGAATTAAGACATAAAGGAATTACATAGTATATAGCCGGCCTAAGTGGCCGTGCGGTTAAAGGCGCTGCAGTCTGGAACCGCAAGACCGCTACGGTCGCAGGTTCGAATCCTGCCTCGGGCATGGATGTTTGTGATGTCCTTAGATTAGTTAGGTTTAAGTAGTTCTAAGTTCTAGGGGACTAATGACCTCAGCAGTTGAGTCCCATAGTGCTCAGAGCCATTTGAACCAATTACATATATAGGCTGATTGAAATCAATGGGGTAATTTGAAAATCTGTGCCACACCGGGATGCGAACCTGGGTCTCCTGCTTACTAGACAGATGGTCTATCCACTGAGCCAATGTCTGCAAGTGCTCTCTGTCGTATTTCATAATGGCTGCTGGATGAAAATGGTGTCTGCTCTTTCAGGCATGTCACCGAAAAAATAGACAGCACTGGCGAAACTGCCAGCCATCTGTTCAGTGCAGAGGCACACCAGGCTCGAACTCTTGCGAGAATCGCCGAAACGAAGTAAGTTTTGAGGACAGTGGGCAAGGGGCACTACATTCGTAGTCAGTGGATAAGTTCAAAATGTGTGTCTGCCGCGAGGCGTGGTAGGGTAGTTCGTGCAATTGCAATGCCCACTGTCTCGGATGGCTCAGTGGTTGCCGGCGCAGTAGCTCAGCGTGTTCGGTCAGAGATCTGGTTGGCCTCTGTAATAAAAAACTGAGTGGAAGGATCAACAAACGAACTTGAACGGATGTCATGTGACGTCCGCAACGACCAAACACAACGATCAACAACGAACAAAAGCCGGCGCGGTAGCTCAGCGTGTTCGGTCAGAGGGTTAGCAGCCCTCTGTAATAAAAAAAAACCTGAGTTAATCGATCAACAACGAACCTAAACGGCTGTCTTACGACGTCCGCCCCGAGCAGATGCAACGAACAAAAGCGATCAAAACGAGATTTAAAAAAAAAAAAAATGAAAAAGAAAAAAAAAATTGGTCAGAGCATCTGCCTAGTAAGCAGGATATCCGGATTCGACACCTGGTGTGGCACAAATTTTTAGCTTTCTCCATTGATTACAATCAACGCCCGCTCTTAGCCAATGTCTGCAATTCCTTTATGTCTTAACTGTGTATTGTACATTACCTGACCAAAAGTATCCGGATACCTATTAACGGACATTAATACAGGTATGGGGTGTGTCCAGCCTCTTCCTTTATGACGGTTCTACCTCTGCTGGGGACACTTTCAGTAAGGTGCCTGAATGTATATCGGGGAACAGCACCCCAGCCTTCCTCAAGAGACGCATCCAGAGAAGGTAGTGACGTTGGATGCTGACGTTTGGAACAAAGTCGACGTTCTAAGTATTCCCAAACGTGTTCCATTAGGCTCATGTCGGGGCTATTTCAGGAATGTGTTATCTACAAACCATAGACTCCCAGACGCTGTTTTATGACAGGGTGCGCTGTCTTGTTGATATAATCATCGTGACTGAATTGTTTCTCTCCTGTACACAGTCCACAATACTCTAAAATGTGTTCATATCCTTCGGCGTTTAGCTTTTCCTTAAATGCAGTAAGGGAACTGTTGTGACTTGGCAAGACAGCCAAGCCACTAGGAGAGGAAGCCGAAAGGCACGCGTTTAAGCTCACGCCGACTGGCTTGAGGTCTGGAACAGTTAAAGGAGTTGAGTCTAGTAAAAAAGGTACGTAGCTTCTGGAATACTTAACTTTAATCCATAGTTGGTGAACATCGGTCTGACGGTACATGCATCACAAGATAAATGCAAATGATAATGGCGCCTTGCTAGGTCGTAGCAAATGACGTAGCTGAAGGCTATGCTAACTATCGTCTCGGCAAATGAGAGCGTAATTTGTCAGTGAACCATTGCTAGCAAAGTCGGCTGTACAACTGGGGCGAGTGCTAGGAAGTCTCTCTAGACCTGCCGTGTGGCGGCGCTCGGTCTGCAATCACTGATAGTGGCGACACGCGGGTCCGACGTATACTAACGGACCGCGGCCGATTTAAAGGCTACCACCTAGCAAGTGTGGTGTCTGGCGGTGACACCACAGGAACTACATTACAGCCACGAAAAACACCCCCATACCGTAAAACCCTCTTCTCTGTATTTCACTGCTGACACTGCACATGATCTTGCGACACATTCACCAAACCCAAAAATTCAGTTCCCAGATGTCATATGTGCTCTATGACAGTGTGGCCTTGTTCCTTACTGATAAAGTGCCAAAGTCTGGTTCCAATAGTTACGGATTCGACCCCTGTTCAGTCCTAGGATTTTTACTTTCACATATAAACTATTCCACCTCTTACAATGTTTGCGCTCTGAAAAATGTCGATTTCCACTGTGGATGGGTATCCGCATTAATGACTAGGTTCCACTACAAGTGTCTGCACAAACCTGGTCAAAGGTCGGAGGAAACCAACGGCATATCATCTATGTAGGTTCATGACAGCTTTGCTTTTTATATGTATCCAGTAAACATGGGCTGTTTTCAGTATTGTTTCAGGCAACACTGCAGGGGGTGAGAAGCTGGCGATAGAATGGCACTAAAATCATCTCTAAGAGGAAAGGAGTCTGAAGGATGTAAGAGACCTTGGCTCCATGAAATTGTGGAACTCGGCAGGTGTCGCGGCTGGGACGTCCGCGGAAGATGATATCGTGGCTGCCTTGTCGGAGAGTTTATGAGGAGATGTTTACGACCACCTTCTTAAAAGCAAGCCTCACACAAAAACGCCGGCTTTACGCGATTTTTGCGGTTTTGTGTTGCTGGGTATGGCTATGGACGTAGCACTGTCGTGCTGTTGTCTGAAGACTGGTTTCATGGAGTTCTCCACGCTAGTATATCCTTTGCAAAGCCCTTCATCTCTGCATAATTGCTGAAAACTACATGCATTTGAACCTACTTTCTAAATTCATCTCTCGGTCCCCCTCCACAATTTTTCCCCCACGCTTCTACATCTACATTTATACTCCGCAAGCCACCCAACGGTGTGTGGCGGAGGGCACTTTACGTGCCACTGTCATTACCTCCCTTTCCTGTTCCAGTCGCGTATGGTTCGCGGGAAGAACGACTGTCTGGAAGCCTCCGTGCGCGCTCTAATCTCTCTAATTTTACATTCGTGATCTCCTCGGGAGGTATAAGTAGGGGGAAGCAATATATTCGATACCTCATCCAGAAACGCACCCTCTCGAAACCTGGCAAGCAAGCTACACCGCGATGCAGAGCGCCTCTCTTGCAGAGTCTGCCACTTGAGTTTATTAAACATCTCCGTAACGCTATCACGGTTACCAAATAACCCTGTGACGAAACGCGCCGCTCTTCTTTAGGTCTTCTCTATCTCCTCCGTCAACCCGATCTGGTACGGATCCCACACTGATGAGCAATACTCAAGTATAGGTCGAACGAGTGTTTTGTAAGCCACCTCCTTTGTTGATGGACTACATTTTCTAAGGATTCTCCCAATGAATCTCAATCTGGCACCCGCCTTACCAACAATTAATTTTATATGATCATTCCACTTCAAATCGTTCCGCACGCATACTCGCAGATATTTTACAGAAGTAACTGCTACCAGTGTTAGTTCCGCTATCATATAATCATACAATAAAGGATCCTTCTTTCTATGTATTCGCATTACATATGTCTATGTTAAGGGTCAGTTGCCACTCCCTGCACCAAGTGCCTATCCGCTGCAGATCTTCCTGCATTTCGCTACAATTTTCTAATGCTGCAACTTCTCTGTATACTACAGCATCATCCGCGAAAAGCCGCATGGAACTTCCGACACTATCTACTAGGTCATTTATATATATTGTGAAAATCAATGGTCCCATAACACTCCCCTGTGGCACGCCAGAGGTTACTTTAACGTCTGTAGACGTCTCTCCATTGATAACAACATGCTGTGTTCTGTTTGCTAAAAACTCTTCAATCCAGCCACACAGCTGGTCTGATATTCCGTAGGCTCTTACTTTATCAGGCGACAGTGCGGAACAGTATCGAACGCCTTCCGGAAGTCAAGAGAAATAGCATCTACCTGGGAGCCTGTATCTAATATTTTCTGGGTCTCATGAACAAATAAAGCGAGTTCCATTACCAAATTCACGATTTCTTTATGTCTCAGAATGTATCTCTCCTACGACTGCAACACTTCTTATAGTGAAAACGTGCATAAATTTCTTTATTTCCCAATTCGATTCAATACCTCCTCATTAGTTACTCGATCTACCTGTCTGTTTCACAGTATTCTTCTATAGCACCACATTTCAAAAGCTTTAATTCTATTCTTGTCTGAACTTTTTATCGTCCACGATTCACATCTGTACTACGCTACACTCAAGAAAAGACTTAATAAAAGGCTTCCTAATTCTTAAAATTACGATGGGGTACTGAAAAGTAATGGCTCTGAATTTTGTATGTGAAAACTCTTAAAGCAAAACAAATGTTATTAACATTCCACATCTTTATTCTTCATGTCTGCACATTTGGAGCTAGAGGGCCCCGAACTGTAGCGTGTAACATGACGATGTGTAACCTAACTATGTCGTTCCGTGAGAGAAAGCTTCTGTAATCGAGTTTTCAACTGGAGGAGTTGGTTCACACAAGGAGCGCCCTCTCGTTCAGCATAACAATGCCAAACCACACACCAGCGCTGCCGCATTTGTAACAATCAGACACCTTGGTTTCACTGTCATCGATTATCCTTCATGTAGTCCCGACTTGGCCCCATCCGAGATTCATCTGTTTCTGAAACGTAAAGAACACCGTAGGAAGACTTCACTTTGATAGTAATGAAGCGCTGCAAGCAAAACTGAGGTTGTGGCTCCGTCAACAAAGTCTGATATTAAACAGTGACGGCGTCAACAAACTGATCTCACGTTGGGAGGAATGTGCTCGTCGTCAGGGTAACTACGTCGAGAAATAAATATTTAGACATAAAGAATAGAGATGAATAATGTTAATAACGTTTTATTTTATTTCAAAAGTTGTAAGAGTTTTCCAATAAAAAAAGTCAAAGGCAGTACTTTTCAGCACGCTCTTGTATATTCGGCGCAGACGACTTTCTCTTTCACAGTAAACCTTATTGGTACTGATACCGATCTCCATTTCATGCGAGGTGCATTCAAGTTCTAAGGCCTCCGATTGTTTTTCTCTGGACTGGAAAGAGATAGAAACATGCGCATTGTTTTAAAATGAGGCCGCGTTCATTGTCAATACGTCCCAGAGATTGTAGCACCGTACGGCAGATGGAATTTTACCACCAGCGGCGAGAATGAGAACTGTTTTAAATACTTAAAATGGCGACGTTTTCCTTACTTGAACAGCGTGCAATCATTCGTTTTCTGAATTTGCGTGGTGTGAAACCAATTGAAATTCATCGACAGTTGAAGGAGACATGTGGTGATGGAGTTATGGATGTGTCGAAAGTGCGTTCGTGGGTGCGACAGTTTAATGAAGGCAGAACATCGTGTGACAACAAACCGGAACAACCTCGGGCTCGCACAAGCCGGTCTGACGACATGATCGAGAAAGTGGAGAGAATTGTTTTGGGGGATCGCCGAATGACTGGTGAACAGATCGCCTTCAGAGTTGGCATTTCTGTGGGTTCTGTGCACACAATTCTGCATGACGACCTGAAAATGCGAAAAGTGTCATCCTGGTGGGTGCCACGAATGCTGGCGGACGACCACACGGCTGTCGTGTGGCATGTTGCCGAGCAATGTTGACGCGCAACTACAGCAGGAATGGGACTTTCTTTTCGTCAGTTGTGTCAATGGATGAGACGTGGATGCCATTTTTCAATCCAGAAACAAAGCACCAGTCAGCTCAATGGAAGCACACAGATTCACCACCACCAAAACATTTCGGGTAACCGCTAGTGCTGAAAAAATGATGGTGTCCATGTTCTGGGACAGCGAGGGCGTAATCCGTACCCATTGCGTTCCAAAGGGCACTACGGTAACAGGTGCATCCTACGAAAATGTTTTGAAGAACAAATTCCTTCCTGCACTGCAACAAAAACGTCCGGGAAGGGCTGCGCGTGTGCTGTTTCACCAAGACAACGCACCCGCACATCGAGCTAACGTTACGCAACAGTTTCTTCGTGATAACAACTTTGAAGTGATTCCTCATGCTCCCTACTCACCTGACCTGGCTCCTAGTGACTTTTGGCTTTTTCCAACAATGAAAGACACTCTCCGTGGCCGCACATTCACCAGCCGTGCTGCTATTGCCTCAGCGATTTTCCAGTGCTCAAACCAGACTCCTAAAGAAGCCTTCGCCGCTGCCATGGAATCATGGTGTCAGCGTTGTGAAAAATGTGTACGTCTGCAGGGCGATTACGTCGAGAAGTAACGCCAGTTTCATCGATTTCGGGTGAGTAGTTAATTAGAAAAAAAATCGGAGGCCTTAGAACTTGAATGCACCTCGTATTGTCTTTACTTTAGCTACCGTCATTTATTTTGCTGCCGAAGTAGCAAAGCTCACCCACTGCTTTTACTGTCTCATTTCCAAATCTAATTCCTTCATCATCGCCCGATTTAATATGTCTAGATTCTATTAGTCTTTTCTTACTTTTGTTAACGTTCATCTTATAACCTCTTTTTAGATACTAACCATTCCACTCAACAAAACATTCAAGTTCTAGCTGTCCCAGGTAGAATTACAATAATGCTACGACGTTCTGGCGTCAGACTGATACGACGGGACTGACCAGCCGCAGTGTCGTCATTATCCAGTGACGTCATTTTGAATGCGGTATGCAGGGGCTTGGAGTCAACACAGTGCTCTCCCGGCAGTTGTCTGCTTTACAGATCTTGCAGGCGCTACGTTTGATTCTATCAGCTCCTGAGCAGGTTTCTCAATGAAGAGTGGATCCTACTGCAGACCTCCCACCGAGGAGAAAGCGTTAGGAGTACCGGGAATTGAACTCGTGCCCTCCGCATGGCAGTCAGCTTGCACTGACTACTTACGAGCAGAACACGGCAAGTGCCATAACCCGATTTCCCAGAAACTTCGTTCCGTGGAAGAGGATTCAAAACAAGCGAGCACGAGTCTCGGCTTATCCGTAGATATTGTATCGTTTCTTTTTTTAAAAAATCTTTATTCCAAACAGAACACAATAATCATACATCTTAACCCACTACCAAAGCTAATTAGTGGATCTCAAATTAGTACATTAACAGTTGCAGCTGCATACTTTCTCAAGTGGCTATTACCATGGACAAGGTTAGTATGTTAACTATTCAACTCCACAAGTATACAAAAAGTTATAACTTCTGCAGCGTTACAGGTGTGTCACAGGATCTTACAAACCTACGATTACTGGCCTGCCCAACGAGTTAATCGCAGTGGGAGTGCCCCTGGCACTGAGCTGGCCCAAATTACTTAAACTCACCGCAGTCCCTATCATGTTAGTGGTTGCTAATAGGTATCTACATTCTATTCCAAAACTACTAGTACCTAATAATTACTACATAAGTGATGTCGTCAGTTCGGTGTTGGCGACACACCTGCCTCCTTAATCCAGGAGCGCGGTGGATATATTCGATCGTTTCTGAGAAACGATGGTCAAAGTTTTTCAGGCACTTTATGTGCTCATTTAGAGGTGATTGGCGTCGCGGCTTCTCCATTTTTTGTCCCATGTCCGAAACCCGCTTATTATTTTGATTTTTCATTTATCTACCCATGTCTGTAGAAGATTACTACACGAATGTTTTCCAATGTGTACTGAAATGACATGGTCCTTATTCGTCTTCTAATTGTACGTCTGATGGATGAATTTTAAAAAATACAAAAACTGAATGGCAAAATTATTAAAAACTGTTTTCGGTGGAAATGGAAGCACTATTTTCCGGAAAAATGCTCCGTTATCAGTGGTTTGCCGCGAAATTATTACCAGATTGCCAACGCGCCAGATATTCAACAATGTTAGCGACGTTTCTTTCCCGAGTGTGATTCATACCAAGAAATGTCGCTGTCGCAAACCTGCTGTCTCGCGATGCTTGAGGTGCTCGGATTTCAATGTTTCGAATCTTTTTAGGATCGGCATCATCCAAGAGAAGGTGCAAAATCTTTCTGAAGAATAAACATAAGAATAACATATAATATTTAATAACTCATATATGAATGAACTGTAAGAAAAAGACTTTAATTCCTGAAAATACCACATACACAGACATATTATAATAAATAGATGACACTTATTGTGAAACCCAGTTGTAATTTTTCAATTAATGTAAAGCCTTTGTATCCCCTAACTTGATAAGAAGCATTCGTGTTGTAACCTCTTACAGACATGGACAGATAAATGAAAGAAAAATAATATACAATAAATGAAAACAATAACAATGTTTCGAAGACGGATCGTAACGAAAGATTTTTCGATGCTAGTCACTATGCTACCGCCTAGGCTGAGTCTACGCTTGCTAACAAGGGGAAGCCGCCAATTGTGAAATTCAGATTCGATTCATACTGCGCATAATAAAAGCTCATGGCCAGAGGTGTAATGTGGCAAAGCACCAAGATGCACTTCTCAGCCGTTGTCGAGAAAATCGACAGTTAAAAGAAACCGTTGCGGTGAAATACTCACTACGATTAATAGTTTTCTACAGCGTCCCCTTGTAAAAGGCGTCCAACAAGCGTCGAAAACTTGACGGTCGTTTTCTCAGAAACGGGCGAGTATCTACTGATAAGCCGAGAGATCTGTTCACTTAGTTTCATCCCTCTTCCACTGAATGATGTTTGTAGGAAATTGGGTTATGGCCCTTAACGTGTTCTCCTTCTTAGCAACGGAGACGGATTGACAGAACTGAAATGTCATCAACAAATGTCAAATTTTTATTTCTTGTCCCTGAACTTTGATCCCCTTTCCGCATTTCTCGTCGGTTTTCGGGGGAGGAGTTCCAGATAGGTATTCATTGCTGCCTTCCTAACAGCAAATCTCACGCAAGACAGTGCGAGATAGCGCCATGGTTAGCACCGTGGACTCGCATTCAGGACGACGACGGTTCAGACACGCGTCCGACCATTCTGACGTAGGTGTTCCATGATTTCCCTGAATCACTTCAGGCAAATTACGGGATGGTTCCTTTGAAAGGGCACGGCCGACTTCCTTTCCTACCCTTCCCTAATTCGATGGGACCGATGACCTCGTTGTTTGATTCTATTGCTTGAGCCTTATCCCGCAGTTAAGCAGGGTCAGCCATCATTAATCGGATTTGGCATGTTAATGTTTAAGGGGTGGCCGGATGCCCTTCCTGCCGCCACCCCGTAACCCCTGGGGCGGAATTAGTGTACCCCAACTGTCTGCGTCGAGTGCTATCCATGGAATAGTGCGAATGTGTTCAGATGTCTGCGAGCCATGTAACTGAGGCGGAATATGGGGACCAGCCCGGTATTCACCTAGTGGGATGTGGAAAACCGCATAAAAACCACATCCAGGCTGGCCGGTACATCGGCCCTCATCGTTAATCCGCCGGGCGGATTCGATCCGCGCCGGCGCGCCTACCTGAGTCCAGGAAGCAGCGCATTAGCGCTCTCGCCTACCCTGGCGCGTGATGACTTCTCCATCTACATGATTACTCTGCAATTCACATTCAAGTCCTTGGCAGAGGGTTCATCGAACCAGAATCATACTATCTCTCTACCATTCCACTCCCGAACAGTGCGCGGGAAAAACGAACACCTAAACCTTTCTGTTCGAGCTCTGATTTCTCTTATTTTATTTTGATGATCATTCCTGTCTATGTAGGTTGGGCTCAACAAAATATTTTCACATTCGGCAGAGAAAGTTGGTGACTGAAATTTCGTAAATAGATCTCGCCGCGACGAAAAACGTCTTTGCTTTAATGACTTCCACCCAACTCGCGTATCATATCTGCCACACTCTCTCCCCTATTACGTGATAATACAAAACGAGCTGCCCTTTTTTGCACCCTTTCGATGTCCTCCGTCAATCCCACCTGGTAAGGATCCCACACCACGCAGCAATATTCTAACAGAGGACGAACGAGTGTAGTGTAAGCTGTCTCTTTAGTGGACTTGTTGCATCTTCTAAGTGTCCTGCCAATGAAACGCAACCTTTGGCTCGCCTTCCCCACAATATTATCTATGTGGTCTTTCCAACTGAAGTTGTTGGTAATTTTAACACCCAGGTACTTAGTTGAATTGACAGCCTTGAGAATTGTACTATTTATCGAGTAATCGAATTCCAACGGATTTCTTTTGGAACTCATGTGGGTCACCTCCCACTTTTCGTTATTTAGCGTCAACTGCCACCTGCCACACCACACAGCAATCTTTTCTAAATCGGTTTGCAACTGATACTGGTCTTCGGATGACCTTACCAGACGGTAAATTACAGCATCATCTGCGAACAACCTAAGAGAACTGCTCAGATTGTCACCCAGGTCATTTATATAAATCAGGAACAGCAGAGATCCCAGGACGCTTCCCTGGGGAACACCTGATATCACTTCAGTTTTACTCGACGATTTGCCGTCTATTACTACGAACTGCGACCTTCCTGACAGGAAATCACGAATGCAGTCGCACAACTCAGACGATACCAAATAGGCCCGCAGCTTGATTAGAAATCGCTGTTTGATTCCCCCTCCCCCAAATCAACCAACCAACCACACAACAATGTCGATATCGTATTGTTTGTCTGGTTTAGTGTTGCCGTGTTTCCGGTATGACGATTGACGCAGCATTGTCGCAACAGCGAGAAAATTCCCTTCCGAGTCGGAAGGGACAGCCAGACAAAAATTTCAGCTGGTAGTTGAACGGAGCCTCCTCCCGCGCTACGAAGGGTAATCGATTCTGCCAGAGGACGGAGACAGAGAGAGAGAGAGAGAGAGAGAGAGAGAGAGCTTCCGTACTAACGCGAGGCCGTCCTGTGTTCAGTGTTGGTGCAGGCGGAGTGGTTTTCCTCGTCACCTGGCAACAAAGAGGTCCTCAGCACAGCTGAGCTGGGGGCGCGCGCCGAGGAAGGAAGGCCGGAAGGAAGGAAGTCCGCCTCCGCCGCCCCCTCCGCCTCCACTGGCAGGCGTTAATTAACAACAGTAGCCGCGCCCTCGGTGCCGAGTAATTAGCCGCCAGAGGACATCCGGCTGTGCGCGGCGCTGCCGCAGCCGCTGCGTGGCACAGTAGCGGCGTCGCGCGGGGTCACGCGCACGCACAATGCGCCGCCCGTTGGGAGAGAGGGTGGGGGGGGGGGAGAGGAGAAGAGCAGCGTAGTGGTGAGGAGAGGAGAGAGACGGGGGGGATTCCCCCGCCTGGAGGGGCGCGGCGCACGGCGGAGCGGGCCGAGGTTCGGGGCCCAGCGGCGGAGATCGAACGCAGGACCACGACGCGACCAACAGCCACACATGTTCTCTAATGGGAAACTTATAGCTATTAGTCTAGAACTGGAGCAGATAACTGAAAAGCTCCGCTACTGGGAGCTTCGCGAAGTCGTGCGACAGACTGCTCTGGTCAATGCGCCACCGTTAATGTTCGCCAGACACCGCCCTCAGAGCTTGCCAGATAACATCGGCCGACAACTTGCTCACAGAGCGGCCGATCTCCTCCGTCACTTTTTGTCAGGATAGAGGAGACTGCTTCCAATCCTGCCCCCTTACCAACACAGTAAGACCCTGCCTGCCAATGGCACTAAGCCAAATCAGTCAATCAACCGCAACTACTGAAAACACTTGAAACGTACCCTTAGAAAAATTAATGAATTACTGTGCTGATAAACCTCTTACGTTATTTGTTTTTCAAACAGCTAAACAAAACTGGACGTACTCAGACATTTCTCTCTTTACTTATTCAGATCATCAATAAACTGACACACATTATTTTTAGCACAACGCAATCTGACTTTCAATAATCCGTACAAAAGAATGGCCCTGACTGACAATAACCTATACCTTTCATGAATCACTTACCTCACAAAAATCTTCGTTACTCGAACTACTGCAATACAGCGAGCGCCACTACTGCCAGCTAAATAAAAGATTCTAACTACTGAAGGCACTAACTACTGATAGGCATAGTTAGCAAAATTATTCAAATGGTTCTGAGCACTATGGGACTTCACTTCTGAGGTCATCAGTCCCCTAGAACTTAGAACTACTTAAACCTAACTAACCTAAGGACATCACACACATCCATGCCCTAGGCAGGATTCGAACCTGCGACCGGATCTGTCGCGCGGTTCCAGACTGAAGCGCCTAGAACCGCTCGGCCACAGCGGCCGGCTGGTGGCAAGAAACCAATATCGTTAGAGTAATCGAAACTGTCTGGTATAACGCAACTATCTCTTGAAGGGCTTATGCCACTTTTTGCGATGTTAGAAAAGAGTGAGCACACAATTCATTGCGACTGAAGATCTGTCCGCAACTAACGCGGACACAACATAGTACACGCCCTTCGCAGCAGTATCTATAGTCTGCGGAAAACGAGGGAGGGGGTGGGGTGGTACACGCAATATTTTGACCAATAAATCCGTCACAAAGCTGCCTCCGCGCTGAGCGGGCATTTTCCGTCTTTCACTAGCCTCACTGCAAAGCGCGTGCGTAAGCCGATAATATTTGATTAAAAAGGTATAAAATCTTCTGTACTGTAGCCAAGTAATAACCTGTTATACACGAGTGGCGCGCAGAAAGCGGGACGCATCGGTTTGAAAGCCCGAAAGATGCAGATTCTCTGAGGGGCGGTAAAGGACTGGCAAGCGATGGGATTTAATGAAATTGTATTTCTCTCTTTCGAGAGCGCACCGTGAAAGAGACGCCGGTGTAGTCAATTTTGCACGGCCATTCTGCTCAGGGCGCGATCAGGGGATTGGCTGGTCCCGGTGAAAGGGGGCGTAAAAAAATGATAATAAAATATTGCGAGGCGAGGTTTGCGCCGATTTGAGAGGGAACGGGAGCTGCCTCTTTTCAGGAGACTCAATTACGGTTAATCTGTGTGGACCAAGAAGGTGCGGACGCCGTGCGTATCGGGAGTTGGTGTCAACACTGGTCGACAAGTGTTATCGACCGCGACGGCGCGAGTCCGCCGCTCCGTGGACAGGGGCTGACTTCCTTTGTCGCTTAATTCGGTGCGGGTGTCGGTAACGCGATGGATTCTGTTTCTAAAGAGGGTGAGGCTGCGTGTTGGAGAGACACAGGGACGCGGTGGAGGGGGGGAGGGGCAGGGGGAAGGGGAGGGGGGAGGAAAGGGCGGGCGCGGAGGGTGGACGGGAATAGTGCCGGCGAGGAGGCGGGAGTTTGAAAAAATAAATAAAAAGCCGAGGAGAGAGAAGAAAAGAAGCCACTCGTAGGCAGCGCCCGCGGAGGAGATTTCGTGTGAAATGAAGAAGACGCGAGAGCGCGCCGGCTGGCGGGAAATTAATTTAGGACTAATTGGTAGCGGGCTGGACGCCTAAGTAGCAGCGGCTGACAACGCCGCCGAGCTGCGTGGGGTGCGGCCGGCGGCGGGGGTGGGGGTGGAAAAACTCGCCCACTCACAGCCCCGCACTCCCGCGTCCTCCGTCTTGATACACTTCTTTCTTATTATAAATAGTTTCACTTATTTACTTGATCGTTCCAAATGCATGTTGTCATGTGGTGCTAGTGTTGCTGGTGGTAATCTTCAGTCTGGCAACCCATTTCATACAGCTCTGAACGAAATTATATACAGTGCCAGCCTCTTCATCTGCATAACTGCTGCAACCTACATCCATTTCAACCTGCATGCTGTATTCAAACCTCAGTCTCCCTCTACAACTTTACCCCCCACATCCCCTTCCTTTATCAAATTAATTATTCCATGATGTATGAAGGAACATGCTATCAACCTTCCTTATCCTTTAGACGACCTACTAGGTAAAAGCTGTATATGTGCTGACCGAAGTGACGAATGGAAATTTGTACCAAGGCCAGGATTCAAATCCGGGTCTCCTGCTGGTTAGGCTGATGTGCTAACCACTACATCACCCCGGTTCAAATGGTTCAAATGGCTCTGAGCACTATGCGACTTAACTTCTGTGGTCATCAGTCGCCTAGAACTTAGAAACTAATTAAACCTAACTAACCTAAGGACATCACACACATCCATGCCCGAGGCAGGATTCGAACCTGCGACCTTAGCGGTCACGCGGTTCCCGACTGAAGCGCCTAGAACCGCACGGCCACACCGGCCGGCTACATCACCCTGGCAAAGCGTGTGCGCAACGTTATAGACTACTCTGTGTCAGAGTGGCGTCGTGATTAGCTCATCTGCCTAATGGGCAAGAGACCGGGGTTTGCATCCCAGCCTTGGTACAAATTTTCATTCGCCGCTTCAGTCTGCATGTATATATCATAGATGTCGGAGACTTCAAAAAGTCTCTGGAACCGTATACTGTCAATCGATTAAAGCACCCATCCCTGAGTTTCAGGCAGGATCCACCGTTTCATTTAATGCTAAGGTGCTTTTCCAATACTGTTGGAGAGCCTCTGCAATGCTGTTCGAATTTAGGGAAAATACCAAGTGAGGTGATACGAGAAGGGGAATTTGAATTGACGAGTGAGGCTTCCTGGGGTAGTCTGTGCAGTGGTGCAAAGCCACTGTGCAAGGGTGGCGTAGTGGTTACCGCATCTGCCTGGCGAGCAGGAGACCTAGTTTCGAATCATGACCTTGGTACAAATTTTCATTCGTCGCTTCAGTATATATATATATATATATATATATATATATATATATATATATATATATACACTCCTGGAAATGGAAAAAAGAACACATTGACACCGGTGTGTCAGACCCACCATATTTGCTCCGGACACTGCGAGAGGGCTGTACAAGCAATGATCACACGCACGGCACAGCGGACACACCAGGAACCGCGGTGTTGGCCGTCGAATGGCGCTAGCTGCGCAGCATTTGTGCACCGCCGCCGTCAGTGTCAGCCAGTTTGCCGTGGCATACGGAGCTCCATCGCAGTCTTTCACACTGGTAGCATGCCGCGACAGCGTAGACGTGAACCGTATGTGCAGTTGACGGACTTTGAGCGAGGGCGTATAGTGGGCATGCGGGAGGCCGGGTGGACGTACCGCCGAATTGCTCAACACGTGGGGCGTGAGGTCTCCACAGTACATCGATGTTGTCGCCAGTGGTCGGCGGAAGGTGCACGTGCCCGTCGACCTGGGACCGGACCGCAGCGACGCACGGATGCACGCCAAGACCGTAGGATCCTACGCAGTGCCGTAGGGGACCGCACCGCCACTTCCCAGCAAATTAGGGACACTGTTGCTCCTGGGGTATAGGTGAGGACCATTCGCAACCGTCTCCATGAAGCTGGGCTACGGTCCCGCACACCGTTAGGCCGTCTTCCGCTCACGCCCCAACATCGTGCAGCCCGCCTCCAGTGGTGTCGCGACAGGCGTGAATGGAGGGACGAATGGAGACGTGTCGTCTTCAGCGATGAGAGTCACTTCTGCCTTGGTGCCAATGATGGTCGTATGCGTGTTTGGCGCCGTGCAGGTGAGCGCCACAATCAGGACTGCATACGACCGAGGCACAAAGGGCCAACACCCGGCATCACGGTGTGGGGAGCGATCTCCTACACTGGCCGTACACCACTGGTGATCGTCGAGGGGACACTGAATAGTGCACGGTACATCCAAACCGTCATCGAACCCATCGTTCTACCATTCCTAGACCGGCAAGGGAACTTGCTGTTCCAACAGGACAATGCACGTCCGCATGTATCCCGTGCCACCCAATGTGCTCTAGAAGGTGTGAGTCAACTACCCTGGCCAGCAAGATCTCCGGATCTGTCCCCCATTGAGCATGTTTGGGACTGGATGAAGCGTCGTCTCACGCGGTCTGCACGTCCAGCACGAACGCTGGTCCAACTGAGGCGCCAGGTGGAAATGGCATGGCAAGCCGTTCCACAGGACTACATCCAGCATCTCTACCATCGTCTCCATGGGAGAATAGCAGCCTGCATTGCTGCGAAAGGTGGATATACACTGTACTAGTGCCGACATTGTGCATGCTCTGTTGCCTGTGTCTATGTGCCTGTGGTTCTGTCAGTGTGATCATGTGATGTATCTGACCCCAGGAATGTGTCAATAAAGTTTCCCCTTCCTGGGACAATGAATTCACGGTGTTCGTATTTCAATTTCCAGGAGTATATATATATATATATATATATATATATATATATATATATATACTAAGATGGTGACTGTTCTTTCGGACATATCACAACATGTGCGCAGGGATTTATCTCTGACACGCCTCCCACGAAACCCACATTCTCAACGTATTGTCCCGCACAATACTCATTACTTGCGGCGCGTTGCCGATTCCCGTAAGAGTTCGGGCACTACTTGTGCATTCGCACAGAAGAAGTTGTTCAAGTGGCCGGTGAGCCTTAACTATATATATATATATTTACTAAGATAGTATCTGTTCTTTCGGATGCATAGAGCGTCTGCCATGTAAGCAGGAGATCCCGGGTTCGAGTCCCGGTCGGGGCACACATTTTCATCTGTCCCCGTTGACGTATGTCAACGTCTGTAACCAGCTAAGGGTGTTCATTTCATTGTAATATATGGAAGTATTTGTCTGAGGTGTAGGCTTGTGTGTTACACAAAAATGGTTCAAATGGTTCTGAGCGCTGACTTAACATCTGAGGTCCTGTAGAACTTAGAACTAATTACACCTAACTAACCTAAGGACATTACATTCATCCATGCCCGAGGCAGGATTCGAACCTGCGACCGTAGCGGTCGCGCGGTTCCAGACTGAAGCGCCTAGAACCGCACGTCCATACCGGCCGGCTACTTTCCATTTCATGTTTTTGAATTCAAACTTCTCAGTTCATACTTTTCAGCAAACAGTGAAAGACTTATTCTTTCAGTCCATTCTACACAGAATTTCAAAGATATACGGGTGATCCAAAACTGTTCTTGAGACGTTTCGATGGTGAAGAACAGGAATTCGTGATGCGGTCACCTTCCCTTCGTCCCGCCTCCCCCAGGTTCTAGGAGGTCAGCAGCGGGCTGGCTGCCCCAAAGTGGCCAGGGAGGTCTTTTTCGGGGGTTGTGCGGAAGCACTCGACGTGGCCGGGAGAGCGGGAGGGCGAGGAGAGGTCAGGGCCATTGTAGAGCGCGGCCGAGCGGTTATAACGGCAGGTCGGGTGTCGCCCGGCAGCTGTCGCCGCTCGAGGGCCCTGCCCAGGGCCTACTCGGCACGTGTGAAGCGGGCCTCGCGTACGCCGATGGCCAGTCATTCCTACAGCTGCATCCACTGCTCGCCTCACTTGCCAGCAACGTACGATCCTCATTGTGGTGTGCGTACTGTAAGACCCTCGGTACACACACCATCAGATTATCTGACTGGTCGCTCTAACGAAGTAGGCGAGTGTCAGCAATATGTCTCGTGGTCTTATCGCGGCGTGTTTATCTTCTGCCGTTAGGTCAGACGATAGAAATGCCACTTGCACGCTTAGAGTAGCAGATTGACGGTGACCAACTTTAAACAGAACTTGATTAATTTTCACACACATTTATTAAAATAATAACAAGCATAAAATTACTTGATTCTGGATGCTATTTACAATTGACAATCTGAAGTTCCTTTGGTCTTGGTGCGTTAATCTTATTCTCACATATCTCTTGACAAAGTGTCTATAAATTTATCTTCATGCTTATGTTCTGGAATATGATAATCTTATTAGGCGCAGACTGAAACTTGACTATAGACTGGTACAGACTAATGCAGACTCGTACAGACTGGTGCAGACAAATGCAGACTGCCTAACCAGAGGTCTGTACACTCACTATAATACTTCGCGCATTCAGGTATCACTGCGCGAGTGTGATTCGCAAAGAGAAAAGGTTCTACGTTAGCAGCAATCTCATTGGCTGCGTTACATATTTATACGTGGATCGGCAGAAGCAGAATTTGGTCCGTCTCTAAGGCAGCGCCATCTCGTAGTGCGGAGACGGACGAGCGCTGCGCCTGCGCTGTTGTGCTTAGCGGGGCGCGCTCTAGTGGGAAAGTTGTGTACGCGCTGACTACGTGGAACTATGTACACAACACTCATCAATCATCCCTCTGACATCCAACTGTTCTAGAACCTCAGAATATACACTGACGGGAAAAAGAATCGGTACACCAAGGATTTGAGCGACATCAACGAAAGTACATCTGAAAGATGATGCCTATTAAAATTTCGCGCCACTCGCATAAGCGTTGCTATGAGGATTCATGTCAGGCTTGCTTTAAACACGCGCTGCAACGACCGTGAGCTTTAGTTACCTTTGAGATTGGATGTGGTGAGATGATGTAACTCAACAGTGTCTCTAAGGTGACAAACACGCCATTGTCAACATCTTACTGAGTTTGAATGAGATCGTGTAATAGGGCTACGAAAAGATGGGTGTTCCCCCTGCGGCCGGCCGGAGTGGCCGAGTGGTTCTAGGCGCTACGCTCTGGAACCGCGTGACCGCTACGGTCGCAGGTTCGAATCCTTCCTCGGGCATGGATGTGTGTGACGTCGTTAGGTTTGTTACGTTTAAGTAGTTCTAAGTTCTAGGTGACTGATGACCTCCGGTGTTAAGTCCCATAGTGCTCAGAGCCATTTGAACCATTTTTTGACCCCCTGCGATATTGCAGAAAGACTTGGCAGGACTGTAGCCCTTGTATATGATCTCTGGCAGCGGTGGTGACAGGAACGTACGGTATCAAATAGACCGGAGTCCTGACGGCCACGTGGCACTACCGAGAGGGAATACCAGCGTGTTCGGCATAAGGGCTCTGGCGCATTGCATTGCATCTGCAGCAGTTGGCACCACAATGACACAGCGAACTATTACAAATCGGTTACTTCTAGGAAAGCTTTTGACACCGTTCCTCACAAGCGACTTCTAATCAAGCTGCGGGCCTATGGGGTATCGACTCAGTTGTGCGACTGGATTCGTGATTTCCTGTCAGAAAGGTCGCAGTTCGTAGTAATAGACGGCAAATCATCGAGTAAAATTAAAGTGATATCAGGTGTTCCCCAGGGAAGCATCCTGGCACCTCCGCTGTTCCTGATCTATATAAATGACCTGGGTGACAATCTGACCAGTTCTCTTAGGTTGTTCGCAGATGATGCTGTAATTTACCGTCTAGTAAGGTCATCCGAAGACCAGTATCAGTTGCAAAGCGATTTAGAAAAGATTGCTGTATGGTGTGGCAGGTGGCAGTTGACGCTAAATAACGAGAAGTGTGAGGTGATCCACATGAGTTCCAAAAGAAATCCGTTGGAATTCGATTACTCGATAAATAGTACAATTCTCAAGGCTGTCAATTCAACTAAGTACCTGGGTGTTAAAATTACCAACAACTTCAGTTGGAAAGACCACATAGATAATATTGTGGGGAAGGCGAGCCAAAGGTTGCGTTTCATTGGCAGGACACTTAGAAGATGCAACAAGTCCACTTAAGAGACAGCTTACACTACACTCGTTCGTCCTCTGTTAGAATATTGCTGCGCGGTGTGGGATCCTTACCAGGTGGGACTGACGGAGGACATCGAAAGAGTGCAAAAAAGGGCAGCTCGTTTTTTTATTATCACGTAATAGGGGAGAGAGTGTGACAGATATGATACGCGAGCTGGGATGGAAGTCATTAAAGCAAAGACGTTTTTCGTCGCGGCGAGATCTATTTACGAAATTTCAGTCACCAAATTTCTCTTCCGAATGCGAAAATATTTTCTTGAGCCCAACCTACACAGGCGGGAATGATCTTTAAAATAAAATAAGAGAAATGAGAGCTCGAACAGAAAGGTTTAGGTGTTCGTTTTTCCCGCGCGGTGTTCGGAATGGTAGAGAGACAGTATGATTCTGGTTCGATGAACCCTCTGCCAAGCACTTAAATGTGAATTGCAGAGTAATCATCTAGATGTAGATGTAGATGTAGGACAGCGTGCATACCACTTAACCCAAACCACCGTCATTTGCCACTTCAGCGATATCTAGAGACAGCTTATTGGAGGGCAGAGTGGAGGTCTGTCGTGTTTTCTGTTTCTGCCTCGATGCCAGTGATGGCCCTGTGTTGGTTGCAAGAAGGCCACGTGATGGCCTGCAATCATCCTATCTGCGTGCTAGACACACTGCACCTATACCTGGAGTTATGGTCTGGTGTACGATTTCATATGACGCACCCTGACTGCGCATTTGTACGTCAGTCTGGTGATTCGACCTGCTGTGCTGCCATTCCTGAACAGTATTCCAGAGAGTGTTTTCGATCAGCAGAATCCTCGTCCACATGCCGCTGTTGTAACCCATTATGCTCTACGGAGTGTCAACTTGTTGCCTTGGTCTGCTCGATCACCAGCTCTGTCTCCAGTCGAGCACGTATGAGAAACCATCGGATTACCATTCTAGCGTCATTGACAAACAGCATGAACCGTCCACATATTGACCGACCAAGTGCATCAGTCAAGGAATTCCATCCCACAAGCTGACATTCTGCACCTGTACAACACAATGCATGCACGTTTGCATGCTTCCAATCAACTTTCTGGCGGTTACATCACTTATTAATGTATCACTACTTCACATTTGCAACGACTTATCTCGAGCTTACATTAACCTGTAATGCTGCAATGTTAATCGCTGAAATATGTTACCTAGACAATTGTATTCCTGAAATTTCATTACTCTACATTAATTACTTCTTGATATTGCGATTTTTTCCTTCATTTTATTCTGACCTCAAATGTAATGCGGTATCTTGAACTGAATGACCTGATCCATGCCAAACAGCATGGATGCCGAGAAGGTCGGTCATATGACTCATGCTTTTCTTGGTTCACATGATGAAAGCGATACATCAACGAAGTCAGGTAGATACAGCACTTCTTCACAAAAGTATTTGACTTCAGAAAAGTATTTGACTCAGTACCACGCATACATTTGGTATCGAAACTGTGGTCGTTTGGAGTATTAAGCCCATTTTGTCACTGGGTTGAGGGTTTCTTTGTAGGAAGAACACAGCGTGTTATCTTGGATTGAGAGTCGTCGACAGATGTAGAAGTGAAAAAACGTTTTACAGCCAACGTCGCCTTAATTACTATTTGTTACTGACGGCCGTCAACGACATGTCATGCAACGTAAACATTTGTACGAATGTGCATTTTCACTAGATACCTTGTATTGTAAGAAATAACAAGCCTCAGTGAATTCTACGTGTGTGTGAACATGTCCATTTGCACAAGGTGCTTTTTATCTCTGTGTGGTTGTACTTTTGACAAACTTTTGTATAATGTGCTGCGTGTTGTCAACCATAATGACGACGTGGTATGAGTGATAAACTCGTAATGGAACACATTTTACAATCAACATTTTTTAAGATCAGAACATGACAGTTTCAAGTGTCGGAACCGGCCGTCATAATATACATTAATCATCGTTCTCTTGGCTATAAAAAGTTTTTTTAAGTTAAATATAGACCGCTCCTTCCCTTTCTCAATGTAAGAAACTTCAGTCAAGCGGATTTTATCATAGAGGTGAGGATTTGTTGGCAGGGAGAAAGCAGCATGTTGTTCTGGTTGGGAAGTCATCGACATACGTACAACTAATATCAGTTTCATCCCCAGTAAAGTGGACTGGGACCTTTGCTGTTACTATTGCATATTAATGGCGCTGCAGATATTGTTAGTAGTAGCTGATATATATATATATATATATAATTTACGTAGTATGTATACATATATCTTCACACACACACACACACACACACATATTCATTTTTAGCTATCCGATTTGGTCATGTAATTTTCAGTGTTCTTTTTAGCACCACACTTGACAAACTTCTTTCCTCCTAGTCTCTCTAGCGTTCATAGTCCAAGTTTGTGTAACACACAGGCCGGGCGGTGTGGTAGAGCGGTTCTAGACGCTTCAGTCTGGAACCGCGCGACCACTACAGTCGCAGGTTCGAATCCTGCCTCGGGCATGAATGTGTGTGCTGTCCTTAGGTTAGTTAGGTTTAAATAGTTCTAAGTTCTAGGGGACTGATGACCTCAGATGTTAAGTCCCATAGTGCTCAGAGCCACTTGAACCATTTTTGTGTAACACACAAGGCTACGCCTCAGACAAATACTTTCATATATATTTATATATACACTGAAGCGACGAATGAAATTTTGTACCAAGGTCAGGATTCGGTACCAGGTCTCCTGCTCGCTAGGCAAATGCCGTAACCACTATGCCACCCTGGCACAGTGGCTTTGCTTTGGATAGTCTAGAAGGAGCTATTTGAGTATACAAGCAATAACGAAGATTGAATTTATTTTTACTGCACTGATGGTAACCACACAGTTGTTGAAATCTAGATCTGCAACAAACAGATTATTAGCGACAGACTGCTATCCATTTTCTCAATATATATCGGGACCGTCCACTGTTCGTCTTTATGGTGGCTTGAACTCTGCTGGAGACAGTTTGAATGAGGTGTCTGAATGTCTGCCGAGGAGCTGCATCCGATTTTTCCTCAAGAGCCGAAACCACAGGAGGTAGTGATGTTGGACGCTGATCGAATTCGACTTGTAGCTTATACCAAAGGTGTTCCACTGGGTTCACGTAGAGATTCTGGGCGGTCCAGTCAATTTCAGGAATGTTATTGTCCACAGATGGCACTTTATGACAGGATGCATTGTCGTTCTGATGCAAACGATTATGATCTTCTAAGTGCTCCTATACTGTGCGTAGTTCACAATGCTGTAAAATATTTCATATCCTTCCGCATTTAGTGTTTTCATTAGCATAACAAGGTTCAAAATGGTTCATATGGCTCTGAACACTATTGGACTTAACATCTGTGGTCATCAGTCCCCTAGAACTTAGAACTAATTAAACCTAACTAACCTAAGGACATCACACACATCCATGCCTGAGGCAGGATTCGAACCTGCGATCGTAGCGGTCACGCGGTTCCAGACTGAAGCGCCTAGAACAGCACGGCCACACAGGCCGGCTAGCATAATAAGGGAACGACAAGCTAACCATGAAAATCACCACGATACCATATCACCATCTCCTCTGTACTTCACCGTTTGCACTATATTTGATGGCAGGTAACGTTGTCCAGGCATTCGCCAAACCTAAACCCACCCTCCGGACTGCCGGAGGCTACAGCATTATTCCTCGCTGCAAATCGCTCGTTTCGAGACATCCGCTGTCCAGAGGCGACCCCCTTTACACTACCTCAAACGTCCCTTAGCACTGGCTACATAAATACTACATAAATTTGTGGATTATGAGGAGCTACTCAATCAAACTTCGTACCTGCTGCAGTCACTGAGCTAGCTGGACTGCTGGTAGCACTTTGGAACTCATGAGTGATTCCATTGGCTGATCTGATGCCATTTTGTACAGTGATTCTGCAGTTCTCGATGGTTCTTCTCCGTCACTACACACGTCTCCCTGGTTCTTCCTTCGTGTTTCTGCTTGAGAATCACAACTCCAACAGTCGACTTGGGCAGTTTTAGAAGGGCTGAATAGCCGCTTATAGCTTTGTTACTCTGGTGACATCCAAAGACTTGTCCACGTTCGATGTTACTGAGCTCTCCTGACCGACTCATTCTGCTTCCCTAAGCTGTCTGTCTGTGTTTATACGCCTCTCGAAAGATCTAGTCGTCCGTTCCGCGTTCCGCTGTCGTGTCCGGATACTTTTGATGTGAAAGTGTGTATTATCGAGTATGTACGGCGAACGCTGTGGGAAAACTCTGTGTCAGGGCAGTTTCGTCCGAGCGCCGCCGACGCCGCAGCCGGCTGGCGGGCGGATGGGGCCGTCTCATCTAGAACGACATCATCTCCGTCTGTGTCATCCGCGACGTATTCTTTTTCGTGAGTCTGTGGGGTGGCAAAGACAGAGAGAGGCGCTCGCACAGTGGGCCCGCGCCTCTGGGGGATCGGACAACAAACAGGCGCCAGATCAAAGCCGGCCGCCGGCGAGGGACTCGCGGCCGTCTGGCCAGCTCAGAGGAGCAGAGCGTGCTCTGGCCTGGAGGGAAAGGCTCCAGCTGCGGCTGGCCACTGCTCCACTCCTGGTCGCGTCTCGTGTTCGCACTATGAGACAACCTGCTGCTGGCGGCTTTATTGGGTGTCTAAAGACGTGACCGAGAAGTGTCAGAGCGCACGGATTTCGCCTCTTGCAGAATCCAATGGACCGGGATAGGCTTTGTATTGCTCTAGTGCAGTGATTCACAACTTGAAGGTAATTACCCCTTAAGACGTGAAATGAAATTTTCTGAGAGGTAAAATCAAAAGGTTACGCTTTGCTCACGAAACGACAAGGCCTATTCAGAAAGTAAGGTCCGTTCAGTCGTGAACGGAAACCACTGCTAAGACCAATCATTATTTGCAACGTATACCTTCCAGCTACTTCTCTACATAGTCGTCGCTCATAGCGTTCAACCAACTTTCCAGTACCCTTGTCATAGCAAGCAGTTGCCTGTGCTTTCTGCCAATTCTCTATTCTTAATCTGCAGCTTGTTGTCTGTGCCAAAACATTGTCTTCATAGCCAGCGGTTCATGAGAGCAGAGACAAAAGTCAGAGGGAGACAAGTTCGGGTCGTATGGTGTGTGATCAAACATTTCCCATCGAAAACTTTGCAGGGCCGTCTTCATTGCCCGCGCAGTCTACAGCCGAGAATTAGCATGAAGAAGGGAGTGCATGGCAGTTATGTTGTGAGGGCTGCATGATATCAGGCGAAACCTTGCAGTGGGCACCCACATTTGGTAGAAGACAACTTCAAGATTTTAAATATGGCTGAAACAGCAACTGTTGAAATTCTTCACGGTAAATGATGATAGCTAAAACAGTTGCAGGATAAAGATTTATTAAAATTCTTGACTACGATTTCGGTATATCTAAATTACCTTCATCAGAAGTAAAATATAATAAAATTACATCCTGCAATGGAGATTCATAAAAACAATTATGCCAAAGGCGTCGTCAGAAGTTAAAACATCATCTTCCCATAGGCGAAGTACTGATGCTAAGCTGTGTTCTCATCGACCCACTGTCCATAATCATGTTGTATTAATGGAGATGATGTTTTAACTACTCAGGACGCCTTTGGCGCAATCGTTTTTATGAATCTCCATTGCAGGATGTAATTTTAGTATGTTTTACTTCTGATGAAGGTATATTTAGATATACCGAAACCGTGGTCAAGAATTTTAATAAATCTTTATTCTGCAACTGTTTTGGCTGTCATCATTTACCGTGAAGAAGACAACTTAAAAGAGCGACGTGACGCGGTCGAGGAACATACTAGACATACTGTCAATACATATATGCAATCCTTCATCAGATTGTCACTGTGGTTTCCATTTCGCGACTGGTCGGATCTTACTTCCCTAACAGCCATTGGGAAATATTTTCAAATGATTATCATTATTATCAGATACATATTACTCGATTGACTTTTCTTGCTTTTCTGACCCAAGTTGCAACCCTCTGCTGCCAGTGGATTCCGAACTGTACCGCGTGACGTGACAGTGTGTGATGCGACCATGTTGGCTCGTGAGAAGATCCTCAGAAAACTAAAAGGTCTAATTCGAAGAATTCTTTCACATAGGGAGCAACCTCTCCTTCAGCACGACAGTATTAGACCAAACACAAGTGCTGCGACATCTGCAGAAATCCAACGCTTTGGGTTCACTGTCATCGATCATTCTCCATACGGTCCTGAATTGCCCCCCTCGGATTTTCATTTGTTTCCAGTACTTAACGAACAACTTAGAGGGCTTCACTTTGGTATTGATGAAGCGGTACAAGCAGAGGCGACGTTGTGGTCCCGTCAACAAAGTCAAACCTTATACAGTGATGTTACCAACAAACTGGCCTCCCATTGGGTGACTATGTTGAGATATAAATATGTAGAAACAAAGAATAAAGATGTAGAATGAAATTTCTTTTATTTAGAAAGCTCTACGGTGCAGGGACGCGATTCTGCAGACTACAGTGGGAGCATATAATAACATTTTGGTGTCAATTTCACTTTGGTAAGTTGCTTGCTCATCGTGCTGTTGTGAACACGTTCCTTCAACATGCTAGGCTCACCAGAGTGGAGTTCTCCGGACATGAACCCAATCAAACATGTGAGGGATCGATTGAAACAGGCCGTTTTTGGACGTTGACAACGACCACTCACTCTGAGTGACCTATGAAGAGTCGCCATTGAAGGATGGGTCAATTTTGACTAGAGTTGACATGATGATCTCATCGATCGCACGTCCCTCACAAGTGCTGTGAAACCCTTCCCGCCGGCCGGTGTGGCCATGCGGTTCTAGGGGCTTCAGTCCGGAACCGTGCGACCGCTGCGGTCGCACGTTCGAATCCTGCCTCGGGCATGGGTGTGTGTGATGTCCTTAGGTTAGTTAGGGTTAAGTAGTTCTAAGTTCTAGGGGACTGATGACCTCAGATGTTAAGTCCCATAGTGCTCACAAGGGAACCTCCCCATCGCACCCCCCTCAGATTTAGTTACAAGTTGCCACAGTGGATAGGCCTTGAAAACCTGAACACAGATCAATTGAGAAAACAGGAAGAAGTTGTGTGGAACTGTGAAAAAATAAGCAAAATATACAAACTGAGTAGTCCATGGGCCACATAGGCAACACATGGAGTACGTGAGCTCAGGAGCGCCGTGGTCCCGTGGTAGCGTGATCAGCTGCGAAACCAGAGGTCCTTGGTTCAAGTCTTCCCTCGAGTGAAAATTTTACTTTCTTTATTTTTGCATAGTTATTATCTGTCCGTTCGTTCATTGACGTCTCCGTTCACTGTAATGAGTTCAGTGTCTGTGTTTTGCGACCGCATCGCAAAACCGTGCGATTAGTAAGAAGAAAGGACGTGCCTCTCCAATGGGAACCGAAAACATTTGATCGCAAGGTCATAGGTCAACCGATTCCTCCACAGGAAAACACATCTGATATATTCTATACGACACTGGTGACGGCATGTGCGTCACATGACGGGAATATGTTGTCGACCCACCTAACTTGTACACTTGGCGAATGGGTAAAAATATTCTTCTACCATGCCCGATTTAGGTTTTCTTGTGGATGTGATAATCACTCCCAAAAAAGTGATGAAAACATAAGAGTTTGTCACATAAATTGAAAATAAAAAATTAAATTTTTCATTCGATGGAAGATTTGAACCAAGGACCTTTCGTTCCGCAGCTGCTCACGTTACCACGAGACCACAGCGGTCCTGCATTTCCAGTGTTGTTGATGTTGCCTATCTTCCCACGAACTACTCAGTTTGTATATTTTGCTTATTTTTTCACAGTTCCACACAACTTCTTCCTGTTTTCTCAATTGATCTGTGTTCAGTTTCTCAAGGCCTATCCACTGTGCCAACTTATAACTAAATCTGAGGGGGGTGCGATGGGGAGATTCCCTTGTCAGAGCCATTTTGAAACCCTTCTCCCCCTCCCGTGAGAAACAGACGATTTTGTCGTTACACTTTTTTTTTTGCCCTTTTCTCGCACGATATCCTGCGAACTCTTGATGAAGGGAAAGAGGCTGATTCCATATTCCTAGATTTCTAGAAAACACTTCACACATTGCCCTAGTGCAGACCATTAAAGAAGATCCGAGCATAAGGGAACAGTTTCCAGATATTTGAATAGGTCGAAGACTTTTTAAGTGATGGAACCCAGTATACTGTCGTGCACGGAAAATGATAATCGATGACAAAAGTTTCGTCAGGAGTGTCTCCGCGAAGTGTGATAGGACCGCTGTTGACCTCTCAATGTTTATTTGATCTAACGCATTGGGTGAGTAGCACTCTGCAACTGTTTGCTTGTGACGGTTTAGTGTACGAGAAGCTATTGTCATTGACTGACTGTAGAAGGATGCATGACGACTTGGACGGAATGTCTATTTGATAGGATGAATAGCAGCTTGCTCTAAACGTGCAAAAATGTAAATTAATGCAGACGAGTAAGGAAAACAATCCTGTAGTTTTGAATACGATATCAGTGACGTGCTGCTTAAGACAGTCACGGCGATTAACTATCTAAGCATAACGTTCCAATGCGACGTTTCTTAATCCCCAACTTCCAGTTCACGAGTCATGTAGTTCACACTTACTGTGTGAAAGCTATGCGTCGGGAGGAACATTTTCTTTCTTTTTTTTTGTCAAGCACAGAACAGTCTACACTGACGCAAACATACCGAAGAGATAGAGTGCTCGGTGTGTATCACGACATGGGTCGTTGCTGAAAGCTGTAGTTGAAGGCATGGCGGAGGGAGAGGGTAGCAGGAGCGTACGTAGATATGAGTGCACTAGGCAGCTCGTCCGTGGTGCGGGATTGGAGGCAGCAGTGATGCTGGAACGGAGGAAGCTACATGGGTGTAGAACTCCACCAGGCCAGCCTTAGCGTTGATGATGCAAGGGATAACAATATCATACATGGTAGCAAGGGAACAACAGAATTATTTATTTATTTAATCTGATCTCATTAGAGCCATCAGACGCACTCTTACATAGGGCCAAGATTCCGTACATACAACACCTTTTTTACGCGATAGTTACCTAAGAAATAACTATTTTGAAACGATAAAAATATCGGTTATGAGTATGAACATTGAGTGTCTGTAATGAAAATATGAGTAAATAATACTGACTGTGGACTAATACAGTTAGTAGAGGCAGTACATGCACTACTGGTGTTGTCGCTAATAGTGATAATAATAATAACAATGATGGTAGTCGAAGATATAAAAAGAATTAATGGGTGTATAACACAGACGTAAAATGGATGTACGAGGGCAACAAGTGCATATAGGGACAATGGTAATCGTTATTGGTGCTTTAGTAGATACATTTTGCCTGAAACTGGAGATGTTATTCAGCTCTCTAATATAATGCGGAAGGTTATTCCAAAGTCGGGTTGCTTTTACTGAGAAGGACTTCGGCAAAGTGGCTGAACGGCGTACTGGGACAGTAGGGATTTTGCTCTCCCGGGAGCGAGTGTTTCTGCCATGATGTTCCGACAAGAGCGTTAAGATCGAGGAGGAATATGAGAGACAGTGTTCACTGATAAGACGCCGGACAAGACAGAGGATATGGAAATCTCTGCACTTGTCTGCACGCAGCCAGGTTAGCTGCGCATATGACGGTGAAATATGGTGAAAGAGTCGAACATCACAAATATAAGGAAGGCAGGCATTGATAACCAGTTCCAGGCGTCGTGAACTTTCCTGGGAAAGACCTTTTAAGTCAACATCACTATCATCAATAGTTGGAAGTATGTTTGTACAAGTTTCTTTCACAAATCAAGAGGGAGGAGCTTTTTATATTTTCGCAGGGCTGGAGAGACACAGGCGCCTTCTTGCACATTGCAGTTACGCGCTCAGTCCAATTTAGATTTTCAGCTGTTATTACTCTTAGACTCTTTCTCTGCAGTTTAGCTTCCATCTGTAATTCGTCACCTTGTACTTGATTGAAGCTGATAGGCCACAAACCATCTAGTGATGTTAATGGAACTCCATTATTTTCATAAGGCGTCACGAACGTGGCTGTGGATGAGCTGGTAAATTAAGAATATTGTTTTTTTATATTACATATGTGAACACACGCAGAAACGCATTTGTACAGGCACAACGGTTTGTAACCTACTTCAAAAATTTCTTTATAAGGATACATACCACAAAGCAATATGGATACAATACTGCGATAAAGAAGTCCTTCGACTTGTAATCCACGAGGTTACTAAATTCACATAAGAACATAAATGCTGATATGACATAGACAGCTAGCAGACGAATGAACATAGCGGCTCTAAACACCGCGTAAGTGAACTCGTTTATGCTAGATGGCGAATGAATGGTGCCACTGCAGCACGCCAGTGCATTACTTTTCCGTGAAGTAGTAGGAACAGAACATATTAGCATTTCCGTACTTACGTGAATTTAGTAACTTCATATATTATAAGTTGAAAGACTTCTTTGTCACAGCAGTCTACCCATACCGCATTGTAGTACGATTTCTATAAAGAAATTTTTGAATTCAGGGTACAAATATCTTTCTGTCTGTGTTCACATTTGTAATATAAAAATGTGTTAATGCTTTATCAGATTATCTTATGTTGGGCCACGCCGGAAACGTGTTATTAAAATAACATGTAGTGACTACTTTTTGTCATCTATCAGCACTTACTTAATTTTGAGAAAACACAGTAACAGTGGTGTAGCACGACAACATAAGTTAGTTTGAGGCACGGCAAACGCCAATACTAGTGGTCTGAAATGCCTGGGCGTGTATAAGTTGGGCCAGATGCCCAGAAAATACCTGGGCAAACGCCCAATATTCATGAATGCGCGGGCATTTATGCATTTTAAAGATTAATTGATAAGCGGTGCTTATAAAAAAATTAAGCTGATCTTTATATTGGGACAGGTGTTTCGCAACGCTGCTTCTTTAGTGATTGGGTAAACAACTTGAAAAACCTGCTTGAGAGTGAGAGGAGGGTTATCAGAGGAAATAAATTGGACTATAAACATAACTTTTTACATCTTTAATGAGTTCAATTCTTGGGGTGGCAAATAACAAAAAAAGAAAACAACACTCTAGTTTAAAAGCAATTTTTGAAGTAAAGTGTAGTTTATATCAAGTAGCTAACTTGTAGGTAATATTTTTAATTACTAGAGATTCCGATTCCACGATTCCAAGAATCGCCGATTCTCTAAGAATCGACTAATATCAGAATCGAACGATTGCAACGTCTTGGGCATAAATTCTTCGTTATTAAATCTTTTTTGCGTTGTTGTTCTTCTTTAGTCTTCACAATAGTGCCGTCATACGAAATTAGACAAAGAAAGCAACAGAAAAGAAAATTATAGGCTCTCTCAAATGTTGCTACATCTAACAATAAAGATTTTTTTCCTGTTCTTTCACTGAAAACAGTTTAACATTTAAGACTGCAATTGTCATCAAGAAACGCACGCCAGCTGTTTAGCCGGCCGGTGTGGCCGAGCGGTTCTAGGCGCTTCAGTCCGGAACCGCGCGACCGCTACGGTCGCAGGACTGAATCCTGCCTCGGGCATGGATGTGTGTGATGTCCTTAGGTTAGTTAGGTTTAAGTAGTTCTAAGTTGTAGGGGACTGATGGCCTCAGATGTTAAGTCCCATAGTACTCAGAGCCATTTTAGCCATTTTTGAGCCAGCTGTTTAACACATTCAGTAACAATTTTGCTACCAATAATCACTCTTCAATAATATTCAGAGATTTGACACTGATTGTAAAAATTGTTACGTTACAAAGCGATGACGTAAGGACAATCTTTTCTATACCGGTTTATCACTGCACAGCTGTTGAAAACGGTGTGTGTGTGTGTGTGTGTGTGTGTGCGAGAGAGAGAGAGAGAGACCAAGTGATAATCAGCTATCAGCAATCCTTGGTACAGCGATGGAACGCAAGTTAGTAATAATGGCAATGAACGATATACATAGGTTTAAGGGTAAACATTTACGAACTTTTAATATCTGGAGTATCGTCCCATCCCTTACTTTCATCGGTAGATTGTACAGTCTAGCAATAAAAGCATTAAAAGGTACTCTTTTTTTATAAATGCCCAGATTTTGAGCATTAAAACTGCTTTGGGAACGTTCCGAGGCAAATGGCTATTTATAAATGTCCTGCTCATTGGGCATTTCCCGGACCACATTACTACTCAATACGTAGGTGCATTTCATTTAAGTCGTTGACATGAACTGCCGGAGAAGGTGCTACGGAAGCCTGCTTTGGAAATCTGTTGAGTGGGCTGCCTATCTGGAGGCGCGAACTAGTTGGATGCGACAATACGGAACGGATGAATTGTCTACACGTTCCGACGTACGTGCTGCTAGACCGCGACGCCTATCACGAATCGAAGCTTGGAGACATGCTTTGTGCACTGATGTGTGCTATTTTGCTGTATGCCTTGTAAATTGCGAGCAGCCATGTTCTGAATCCCCAGAGGTACTTAGGAATAAGCCTGTACTGGTCTACAGTGTAGCTTCCATCGCGCGCAGAACGGTAAGAGGGAGCCAGTGTCTCAGCCGCTAATTCGCCGCGGCTCCGTGTCGTGCTGCTGTGTTATACACGCGCGAGCGTTCGGCCGCAGTGAAGCGAGCCGTGCTGTTTTGTGTGGAGGCGTCGCGCGTGACGAGTTATCGATTCCGTCCTGGCCCCGGCTGGTGTGCCTCTGGGATCAGCTGGCCGCAGAACAACACACCGCGGCAACCGCCCAGGGGTCCAGGCAGCTAGCGCGGCGCCGTGTCCTGTCAGTACTCAACTCTGCGTCCGTGTCCTCATACTAAAGCGTACACTGAGGTCGCGGAAGTCGCAGCATAGCGATATGCTCATACACTACTGCCCATTAAAAATGCTACACCAAGAAGAAATGCAGATGATAAACTGGTATTCATTGGACAAATATATTATACTAGAACTGACATGTGATTACATTTTCACGCAATTTGGGTGCATAGATCCTGAGAAATCAGTACCCAGAACAACCACCTCTGGCCGTAATAACGGCCTTCATGCGCTTGGACATTGAGTCAAACTGAGCTTGGATGGCGCGTACAGGTACAGCTGCCCATGCAGCTTCAACACGATACCACAGTTGATCTAGGGTAGTGACTGGCGTATTGTGACGAGCTAGTTGCTCGGCCACCATTGACGAAACGCTTTCAGTTGGTGAGAGATCTCGAGAATGTGCTGGCCAGGGCAGCAGTCGAACATTTTCTGTATCCAGAAAGGACCGTATAGGACCTGCAACATGTGGTCGTTCGTTATCCTGCTGAAATGTAGGGTCTCGCAAGGATCGAATGAAGGGTAGAGCCGCGGATCGTGACACATCTGAAATGTAACGTCCACTCTTCAAAGTGCCGTCAGTTCGAACAAGAGGTGACCGAGACGTGTAACCAATGGCACCCCATACCATCAAGCCGGGTGAAAGGCCAGTATGGCGATGACGAATACACGCTTCCAATGTGGGTTCACCGCGATGTCGCCAAACACGGATGCGACCATCATGATGCTGTAAACAGAACCTAGATTCATCCGAAAAAATGACGTTTTGCCATTCGTGCACCCAGGTTCGTCGTCGAGTACACCATCGCAGTCGCTCCTGTCTGTGATGCAGCGTCAAAGGTAACCGCAACCAAGGTCTCCGGGCTGATAGTCCATGCTGCTGCAAACGTCGTCGAACTGTTCGTGCAGATGGTTGTTGTCTTGCAAACGTCCCCATCTGTTGACTCAGGGATCGAGACGTGGCTGCACGATCCGTTACAACCGTGTGGATAAGATGCCTGTCATCTCGACTGCTAGTGATACGAGGCCGTTGGGATCCAGCACGGCGTTGCGTATTATCCTCCTGAAGCCACTGATTCCATATTCTGCTGACAGTCATTGCATATCGACCAACGTGAACAGCAATGTCGCGATACGATAAACCGTAATCGCGATAGATTACAATCCGACCTTTATCAAATTCGGAAACGTGATGGTAGGCATTTCCCCCCCTTACACGCGGGAAGACAACAACGTTTCACGAGGCAACGCCGGTCAGCTGCTGTTTGTGTATGAGAAATCGCTTGGAAACTTTCCTCATGTCAGCAAGTTGTAGGTGTCGCCACCGGCGCCAACCTTGTGTGAATGCTCTGAAAAGCTAATCATTTGCATATCACAGCATCTTCTTCCTGTCGGTTAAATTTCACGTCTGTAGCACGTCGTCTTGGTGGTGTAGCAATTTTAATGGCCAGTAGTGTATACAGATGGCGTAGTACAGCGTACGCATGGTATAAAAGGACAGTGCATTGGCGGAGCTGTCATTAGTATTCTGGTGATTCGCGTGAAAAGGTTTCCCATATGATTATGGTCGCACGACGGAAATTAATTGTCTTTGATCACAGACTGGTAGTTGGATACAGACGCATGGGATATTACATTACGAAAATCGTTAGGAAATTCAGTGTTCCCAGAACCACATTGTCAAGAATGTGCCGAGAATAAAAAATTTCAGGCATTACCTTTCACCAAGGACAATGCAGTGACCGACGGCCTTCACTTACAGACCGAGAGCAGTGCGGCGAAATTTGTGCGTTAATGGGGTATGGCAGCAGACAACCGACGCGACTGCCTTTGCTAGCAGCACGACTTCGCTTGCAGCGTTTCTCCTGGGCTCGCGACTATATCGGGTCGACCCTAGACGAATGGAAAACCGTGTCCTGGTCACACGTCCCGATTTCAGCTGAAGGTAGTATTCGCGAATCGCGCAGACCCTACGAAGCCAGGGACCGAGGTGTCAACAAGGCACAGTTGGTGGCTCCATGATGGTTTCGGTTGTGTCTACATGGAATGGTCCAACTCAACCTATCACTGACTAGAAACGGTTATGGGGTTGGGTTGGGTTGTTTGGGGAAGGAGGCCAGACAGCGAGGTCACCGGTCTCATCGGATTAGGGGAAGGACGGGGAAGGAAGTAGGCCGTGCCCTTTCAAAGGAACCATCCCGGTATTTGCCTGGAACGATTTAGGGAAATCACGGAACACGTAAATCAGGATGGCCGGACGTGGGATTGAACCGTCATCCTCTTGACTGCGAGTCCAGTGCTAGCCACTTCGCTCGGTGAAACGGTTTATGTTCGACTACTTTGAGACCATTTGCAGCCGTCTACAATGAAATTTTCATGGATGACAAAGTGCCGTGTCACCATGCCATAATTCTTCGACATTGGTTTGAAGACAATTCTGAACTATTCGAGCGAGTGATTTGGGCACCCAGATCGTCCGACATGAATCTCATAAAATATTTATTGGACATAATGGAGAGGTCTGTTCGTGTGCAACATCCTGCACCGGCAACACTTTAGCAATTATGGTCTGCTATAAAGTCAGCATGGCTCAATATTTGTCAAGAGGGCTTCCAACGACTGAGTCCATGCCACGTCAAGTTGCTGCACTACGACGGGCAAGAGGAGGTCCGACACGATATTAGGAGGTTTCCCAACATTAGGAGGTGTCCTACGACTTTTGTCACCTCGTTACACAGGGTGTTCATAAATGAATATCGGGGCTTTAACGCTTTATAATATTTATTATATTAAACTTGCAGTTATAAATTATATGTCAAATGAAAGAGCAACTCCAACAGTTCTGTTTGGCACCAGTGCACATGCGCAGCGCGCAATGTTTCCGCCTCAATCCGCTAGACAGCGGTAGTAGCGAAGATGGCGACTAGTGAACAGAAAGCGTTTTGTGTTTTGCAGTTTGCAAAGACCGAATCTGTAGTTACTGTGCAATGTGCGTTCCAGCTGAAGTTCGGTTGTGATGCTCCAGGTGATAACATTCGTAGATGGTATCATCAATTATACCGGCTGCCTTTGAAAAGGTTCCACAGGACGACCAAGAGTTAGTGAAGAGATTGTTGAGCGAGTGAGAGAGTCGTTCACTCGTAGCACAAAGAAATCAGTCCGGAAGCCTAGTCGTGAATTACAAGTTCACGTGTCGACTGTTTGGAAAGTTTTAAGAAAACGCGTACAACTGCATCCTTACCGTTTACAGTTATTACAGGCTCTAAAGCCGGCAGACATGGATTACGTGCCGACTTCGCAAACGAAATGTTGTTTCATGACGATGAAGATCTGGATCATGTTGTCTTCAGTGTTGAATCGACCTTTCACCTCAGTGGACATGTTAACTCTCACAATGTGCGCATCTGGGGCTCAGAAAATCCTCATGAGGTGGTATAAATGCAACGAGATTCCCGTAAAGTGACAGTTTTTTGTGCCGTATCCCGGCGGTAAGTTTATGGGCCTTTCTTTTTTGGTGAACCTACTGTAACTGGTACTTCTTACCTTATACACTAGAGCAATGGTTCTTCCCTCAGTTGGAAGAAGATGAGCCAGAGAACTTCATTTTCCAGCAAGATGGTGCGCCACCTAACTGGCATAGCGAAGTACGTGATTGGTTGAACTTCACTGTACCTAAGCGCAGGATAGTCTGCAAGGGGCCCAATGACAGGGCTTGCATTGCAAGGCCTCCACGTTCACCCGACCTAACGCCATGCGATTTTCTCCTTTGGGGCTTCATCCAGGATCGTGTGTACGTGCCTCCGCTATCAGCAGACCTCCCTGAATTAAGAAACCGGACTGAAGCAGCTGTTCCTGAAGACACACTTATCAGAGTTTGGGAGTAACTCGGCAATAGACTTGATATGTGCCGTGTGACAAATGGTGCTCACATTGAACATTTATAAGGTTCTTGGTAAAACTGTTTGAGTTGCTCTTTCATTTTACAAATCATTTATAACTCTAAGTTTAATATAATAAATAACATAAAGCGTTAAAATCCCGATATTCATTTATGAACACCCTGTATATGGTGGCCTGCATAGTTTGCTCGACTCTCAGATCTTCGGGTCCCCGCATCTCTCTCCAATAGTCTCCTCGATTATTGCACAAACAAAATTGCAGAGTGGGAAGCGGGAAATAGGAAAGTAGTCAAAAAGATCACAAAGGGATGCCCTCAAGGTTCGATTTGCGACTCATGTTTTGGGACATCGCTGTCGAGCCCCTCTTGTATCCCATAGACGAGAACTCACGCATCGAAGGGGTCATGGAGTACGCCGATGACCTGTTACTAATGGTTTCCACATGCAACTGGCCATCACTAGAGAGCACCCAACGGTCCTGCCACGTTGGTGACACCTTCTCACGCCAGTTCACGTAAGTTAAGCAACGTTGGTTCCGGCTAGGACCCGCGTGGATGACCGTTCGAGGAACCGGGTGCCGTTGGCTTTCAGGACACGTAACTCGCCGTAGTGGTGTCCAGTTGAAAGACTTTCACAAGGCCGCCGTGCCACACGACATTTATTTTTACTAGAGGGCAAAGCCACTAGTATCCTAAACACTATACAAACAAACAGTCTACATCTACATCTGCATAGATACTCTGTAAATCTCATTTAAGTGCCTTGACAGTTATCTCTTATTCCAATCTCGTATAGCGCGTGGAAAGAACGAACACCTATATTTTTCCATTCGAGCTCTGTTTTCCCTTATTTTATCGTGGTAATCGTTCCTCCCTATGTAAGTCGATGACAAAAAAAAAAAAAAAATATTTTCGCATTCGGAGGAGAAAGTTAGTGATTGGAATTTCGTGAGAAGACTCCGTCGCAACGAAAACAGCCTTTCTTTTAATGATGTCCAGCCCAAATCCTGTATCAATTCTGTGACACTCTCTGCCATATTTCGCGATAATACAAAAAGTGCTGCCCTTCTTTGAACTTTTTCGAAGTAAACCGTCAGTCCTATCTGGTAGTCACGTAGTAATTGCTTGGAAACGTCCTCATAGCTATAAATAGAAAGCTTATTTGTCAAAAGCCAATACAGATCACCCTTCAGTGCTCCCATAGTTAGAAAATTTCAAGAAAAGCTCATATATAAATATAGAAGAATTTAAAATAAGAAACAGAAGTACGCGTTGAATATAAGCTCTTACAATGTGCCTAGGAAAGCTCACAAAAGCGATCAGTATAAGAAAACTGGACACTCTCGTGTGCAATTAAGCATATTGGTCTTGTATTGCTGACAACTCCAAGGAGTGTTATATGACCGTAACTGCTTACAGTGTCTATAAATGACCTAGTGGATAATGTCGGGAGCTGCACTTGGTACTTCAAAATGTATGTTCCTGCCTGTAGGAAGGTATCAAAGTTGGAATGCAGGACGTACTTTTGCCACGCACCTTTATTGCCCTTGAGATTGGCCCCCGGTTTAACTCCATCTTTCCTGGAGGATCTCATTGCAATAAAAACAGACTTTTCTGATCAAAAGTATGCAGACATCTATTAGTCGCCATTAATATGGGCTGTGACCACTATTCACCTATGCGATGACTTGAACCATGCTTGGGACATTTTGGCTGAGGTGTCTGAATGACTGGGGAATAATGGCAGCCCATTGTTCCTCATGAGCCGGAACCAGAGAGGGTACTGATGTTGGACACGCTGTTCTAGATCGATGACGGTGATGTAGCTCACCGTATAGGTGTTCCATTTGTTTCAGGTCGGGACGCTACATTGGTCACTCCACTTTTCTTTTTTTTTTGGTCATCTGTCTACTGACTGGTTTGATGCGGCCCTCCACGAATTCCTTTCCTGTGCTAATCTTTTCATCTCAGAGTAGCACTTGCAACCTACATCCTCAATTATTTGCTTGACGTATTCCAATCTCTGTCTTCCCCTACAGTTTTTGCCCTCTACAGCTCCCTCTAGTACCATGGAAGTCATTCCCTCATGTCTTAGCAGATGTCCTATCATCCTGTCCCTTCTCCTTATCAGTGTTTTCCACATATTCCTTACCTCTCCGATTCTGCGTAGAACGTTCTCATTCCTTACCTTATCAGTCCACCTAATTTTCAACATTCGTCTATAGCACCACATCTCAAATGCTTCGATTCTCTTCTGTTCCGGTTTTCCCACAGTCCATGTTTCACTACCATACAATGCTGTACTCCAGACGTACATCCTCAGAAATTTCTTCCTCAAATTAAGGCCGGTATTTGATATTAGTAGACTTCTCTTGGCCAGAAATGCCTTTTTTGCCATAGCGAGTCTGCTTTTGATGTCCTCCTTGCTCCGTCCGTCATTGGTTATTTTACTGCCTAGGTAGAAGAATTCCTTAACTTCATTGACTTCGTGACCATCAATCCCGATGCTAAGTTTCTCGCTGTTCTCATTTCTACTACTTCTCATTACCTTCGTCTTTCTCCGATTTACTCTCAAACCATACTGTGTACTCATTAGACTGTTCTTTCCGTTCAGCAGATCATTTAATTCTTCTTCACTTTCACTCAGGATAGCAATGTCATCAGCGAATCGTATCATTGATATCCTTTCACCTTGTATTTTAATTCCACTCTTGAACCTTTCTTTTATTTCCATCATTGCTTCCTCGATGTACAGATTGAAGAGTAGGGGCGAAAGGCTACAGCCTTGTCTTACACCCTTCTTAATACGAGCACTTCGTTCTTGATCGTCCACTCTTATTATTCCCTCTTGGTTGTTGTACATATTGTATATGACCCGTCTCTCCCTATAGCTTACCCCTACTTTTTTCAGAATCTCGAACAGCTTGCACCATTTTATATTGTCGAACGCTTTTTCCAGGTCGACAAATCCTATGAAAGTGTCTTGATTTTTCTTTAGCCTTGCTTCCATTATTAGCCGTAACGTCAGAATTGCCTCTCTCGTCCCTTTGCTTTTCCTAAAGCCAAACTGATCTTCACCTAGCGCATTTTCAATTTTCTTTTCCATTCTTCTGTATATTATTTTTGTAAGCAGCTTCGATACATGAGCTGTTAAGCTGATTGTGCGATAATTCTCGCACTTGTCAGCTCTTGCCGTCTTCGGAATTGTGTGGATGATGCTTTTCCGAAAGTCAGATGGCATATCGCCAGACTCATATATTCTACACACCAACGTGAATAGTCGTTTTGTTGCCACTTCCCCCAATGATTTTAGAAATTCTGATGGAATGTTATCGATCCCTTCTGCCTTATTTGACCGTAAGTCCTCCAAAGCTCTTTTAAATTCCGATTCTAATACTGGATCCCCTATCTCTTCTAAATCTACTCCTGTTTCTTCTTCTATCACATCAGACAAATCTTCACCCTCATAGAGGCTTTCAATGTATTTATTCCACCTATCTGCTCTCTCCTCTGCATTTAACAGTGGAATTCCCGTTTCGCTCTTAATGTTACCACCGTTGCTTTTAATGTCACCAAAGGTTGTTTTGACTTTCCTGTATGCTGAGTCTGTCCTTCCGACAATCATATCTTTTTCGATGTCTTCACATTTTTCCTGCAGCCATTTCGTCTTAGCTTCCCTGCACTTCCTATTTATTTCATTCCTCAGCGACTTGTATTTCTGTATTCCTGATTTTCCCGGAACATGTTTATACTTCCTCCTTTCATCAATCAACTGAAGTATTTCTTCTGTTACCCATGGTTTCTTCACAGCTACCTTCTTTGTACCTATGATTTCCTTCCCAACTTCTGTGATGGCCCTTTTTAGAGAAGTCCATTCCTCTTCAACTGTACTGCCTATTGCGCTATTTCTTATTGCTGTATCTATAGCGTTAGAGAACTTCAAACGTATCTCGTCATTCCTTAGTACTTCCGTATCCCACTTCTTTGCGTATTGATTCTTCCTGACTAATGTCTTGAACTTCAGCCTACTCTTCATCACTACTATATTGTGATCTGAGTCTATATCTGCTCCTGGGTACGCCTTACAGTCCAGTATCTGATTTCGGAATCTCTGTCTGACCATGATGTAATCTAATTGAAATCTTCCCGTATCTCTCGGCCTTTTCCAAGTATACCTCCTCCTCTTGTGATTCTTGAACAAGGTACTCGCTATTACTAGCTGAAACTTGTTACAGAACTCAATTAGTCTTTCTCCTCTTTCATTCCTTGTCCCAAGCCCATATTCTCCTGTAACCTTTTCTTCTACTCCTTCCCCGACAACTGCATTCCAGTCGCCCATCACTATTAGATTTTCGTCCCCCTTTACATACTGCATTACCCTTTCAATATCCTCATACACTTTCTCTATCTGTTCATCTTCAGCTTGCGACGTCGGCATGTATACCTGAACTATCGTTGTCGGTGTTGGTCTGCTGTCGATTCTGATTAGAACAACCCGGTCACTGAACTGTTCACAGTAACACACCCTCTGCCCTACCTTCCTATTCATAACGAATCCTACACCTGTTATACCATTTTCTGCTGCTGTTGATATTACCCGATACTCATCTGACCAGAAATCCTTGTCTTCCTTCCCCTACTATATCTAGATTGAGCCTTTGCATTTCCCTTTTCAGATTTTCTAGTTTCCCTACCACGTTCAAGCTTCTGACATTCCACGCCCCGACTCGTAGAACGTTATCCTTTCGTTGATTATTCAATCTTTTTCTCATGGTAACCTCCCCCTTGGCAGTCCCCTCCCGGAGATCCGAATGGGGGACTATTCCGGAATCTTTTGCCGATGGAGAGATCATCATGACACTTCTTCAATTACAGGCCACATGTCCTGTGGATACACGTTACGTGTCTTTAATGCAGTGGTTTCCATTGCCTTCTGCATCCTCATGTCGTTGATCATTGCTGATTCTTCCGCCTTTAGGGGCAATTTCCCCACTTAATGAATGTTAAAGTCCAGAAAGCAATGGCGCACAGCTGCTGCTTTATGACAAGGTGCCTTAGCTGGATGATACAAACAACCATAGTCTCCAAACTGTTCTTCTACTCTACACGGTGCACCATGCTGTAAAATTTGTTCGATCCTTGCTCATTTAGCGTTTACTTAAGTGCAATAGGGAGACGACTTCGTAGCCACAAAAAACATTCCCATACCATAAGATCACCTCTTCTGTACTCCACTACACATGATGGGAGGTAAAGTTCTCCAGGCAATCTCCAAACCCAAACCCTTCCATCGGGCTGCCGCAGACTCGTTTCCAGTCATCCACTGTCCTGCAGCGTCTCTGTTTACAGCACCGCAAGCGTCACTTAGCGTTGATTGCAGGTAAGTGTGGCTTATGAGGAGCTGCTGGACCATTGTACCCAATTCTTTTTGACTTCCTCCACACGTTCACTGTGCTAGCTGTACTGCCGGTACACTTCAAAATTCACGACTGATTCGCTCCGCTGATTTCATGCGATTATTTTTTTTTTTTCAACCTACCTTCGCAATGCTCGCCTATGCCTGTACGTCAATACATGGAGCCCCTGTGGTGTTGGCTTACTCGCGATTGTTTACACCTCACATTCATACCACCAATAATCGATTTGCGCGGCTTCGGAAAGGTTGAAATGTCCTTCGAGGATACGTTACTCAGGTGATTTCCAATCACGAGTCCACCTTCAGAGTAACAGACCTCTTCTAACCGACCCCTTAAGGTGTTCCTGTTTCTCTACTGACAACACAATAATCCCCGCCTCCTTTTATACTGGCCGTATCTCGTGGGCGAGTGGCTAGCGTCGCTACCTCTGGATCACGGGGTCCCTGGTTCGATTCCCGGCCGGGTTGGGGTTTTGCTCTGCCCGGGGAATGGGTGTTTGTGTTATCCTCATCATTCCATCATCATTCATGAAAGTGGCTATATTCGACTGTGTATAGACTGGGAATGTGTACAGGCGCTGATGAACGCACATTTGGGCGCCCCACAAATCAAACTTCGTAATCATCACACTTTTATACTGGCGGGTCTGCCTCCCGTGACATCTAGTGCACAATTTCGCAATACATAGGTGTATCAAGATAACTTGATAGGTAGTGTACATAGAAGGAAGCAACATACTCAGAAACGGTGCATAACGAAGGATTCATTCGATTGGGACGGAGATGGGTACACGTGGTGTACAAGTATAGACAGACAAATGATTACAATTTCAAAAAACTGTATGATTTATTCGGAGAAAGAGGTTCACAAAATGAGCAAATCGATAACACGTTGGTCCACCTCAGGCCCTCATGCAATCAATTATTCGGCTTGGCGTTTAGTGATGGAGTTGCTGGTGTTCTCCTGCGGGATATGGTCCCCAGTTATATCTGACTGCCGAGTTAGATCATCAAGATCTCGAGATAGTTGGAGATCCGTGCCCATCATGTTCCAAAATTTCTCAATTGGGGAGAGATCTGGCCACCTTGCTGGCCAGGGTACTGTTTGGTTCAAATGGTTCAAATGGCTCTGAGCACTATGGGACTTAACATCTGAGGTCATCAGTCCCCTAGACTTAGAACTACTTAAACCTAACCTAACCTAAGGAGATCACACACATCCATGCCCGAGGCAGGTTTCTAACTTGCGACTGTAGCAGCAGCGCAGTTCCGGCCTGAAGCGCCTAGAACCACTCGGCCACTATAGCGGCCTACTGTTTGGCAAGCATGAAGGGAATAGCAGGAACTTAGGCCGTGGGCAGGAGGGCTTTATCTTGCTCAAATGTAAGCCCAGTATGGATTGCCGAGAAGGGAAACAAAACGGGTCTTATAAAGTCCTCGACAGACTCCTGTGCTATAAGGGTGCTGCGGATGACAACCAGAGGGGCCTTCTATGAAGACCCAGACGGGCCATGTGGCTGGCGGCGGTGAGGTTGGTATCCCATCGCTATCTGGGGCGTCTCCAGATGCCTCTTCAGCCTGGAATATCATTGACTGGAACAGAATTGTCTTCAGTGATGAGCCCCACTTCGAATGGAGTCCCGATGACTACCGAAGACGTGCCTGGGGGTGCCATGGACAGCGTTACGATACCAAGCTGACTGTTGCCCGCCATACGACCCAACAACGAGGAGTGATTGTCTGGGATGCCATTTCTTTTCATAGCAGAACCCGTTTGGTTGTCATCAACGGCATCCTAACAGCGCAGAAGTACTTCAGCGATATTCCGAGTCATCCTGGGCGTACATTTCAACAAGATAATGCCCGCCCACACACGACGAGAGTTTCTACTGCTAGTGTTCGTGCTTGCCAAACCTTTCCTTGGTCAGCAAGGTCACCGAATGTCTCCCTAATTGCTAACCTTTGGAGCATTATGGACAGAGCTCTCCATCAAACGCATTATTATCTTGCTAAATTGGTGAAGCTCTTTCTCCTGATTATATAATCAAATTTTCTGAAATTATAATCATTTATTTGTCCGTACACTTACATCACACCTACCGATTTCCATCCCATTCGGATAATTCCTTCGTGGTGTGTCCGTTTCTCTTTTTTTTATGTCTTACAGCGTACATTGACCCGCCAGCATAGCCGAGAGCGCTAACACGCTGCTTCCTGGACTCGGGTAGTCGCGCCGGCCCCGGATCGAATCCGCCCGGCGGATTAACGACGACGGCCGGTGTGTCGCCCAGCCTGGATGTGGTTTTTAGGCGGTTTTCCACATCCTACTAGGTGAATACCGGGCTGGTCCCCACGTCCCGCCTCAGTTACACGACTCACAGACATCTGAAATACATTCACACTATTTCCCTATTTACACTAGTCGCAGATACCTGCGGTACACTAATTCCGTCCTGGGGGGTACGGGGTGGCGGCAGGAAGGGCATCCGGCCACCCCTTACAATTAACGTGCCAAATCCGGTTAACCATGGCCGACCCTGCGTAACCGCGGGACAAGGCGTAAGTGATAGAGTAGATAGAAGCGTACATTAGTTCACTCCCTTGAGAGATGCGCTCTCGGACTGTTAATGGTGTTTACTGATAAAAGCAATAACAACAACAAAAATAACAACAACAGCTAGACTGCAGCAGGTTATCCGGCGCGACACGCGTCTCGGCGGGAGCGCTCCCGCACGCATGTCGACGTCGACGCATGTGCGTGTGTGCGTGCTCCGGGCGCATTATCGATTGTGTGGCAGTGCCAGTGGCTGTGCTCGGCACGGGAAGAGCGGTCGGGCCGGCGCGCCAAACACTTTGCCGACGTGTGAGCCGCAGCCTCAGCTAACGCCCGGCCTGGGGATCGTTGTGTAGTGGCGACGGACCGGCAGGAGGCGCTGGAGAGGCCGAGCTGTCTGCTGGACGGAGGCGAGCTCTCTCCGCTGGAGCTGGGCCATCCAGCAACCGACAAGTTTACAGTTCCAGCGTATTCACCAGAAGTGATGCCGAGTATTCAGCTACACTATTGGTAGTCAGGCGTCCATCCAGGGGCAGGGGGTGCGGGGACCATGCTTCTTCCCCACAAAAGAGCTTTTCGCGAATCCTTTTATGCACTACTGGCCATTAAAACTGCTACACCAAGAAGAAATGCAGATGATAAACTCGTATTCATTGGACAAATATATTATACTAGAACTGAAATGTGATGTTAAGTCCCACAGTGCTCAGAGCCATTTGAACCATTTTGAACTTAAAACCTGAGGTCATCAGTCCCCTAGAATTACTTAAATCTGACTAACCTAAGGACTTCACACACATCCATGCCTGAGGCAGGATTCGAACCTGCGACCGTAGCAGCAGCGCGGTTTTGGACTGAAGCACCTAGAAACGCTCGGCCACAGAGGCCCGCTGTGTGTGATGTCCTTAGGTTAGTTAGGTTTCAGTAGTTCTAAGTCTTGGGGACTGATGACCTGAGATGTTAAGTCCCATAGTGCTTAGAGCCATTTGAGCCATCTGTTGTCATACCTGACAAAGACAGCCCCCTATCCTGCTTTACAGAGCATACAAGCCTCCAACCTCCACCTTGTGCGATAGATGTGAGTGCCTAACCCCTTGATGTCTACTCGTGTTTACACCATCCTTGAACCACTTTCCATAAATGCTGTCGACAGCATTGCACGAACACCCGACCAGCTTTGCCCTCCCTGTGATACTTTTTCTCAGACATGGGCCACAAAAATCTGCCCTTTGTCAGTCACACTTTTGATGAAATGAAACAGGAATTCTGACATCAGCCACAATCGGACATTAAAATGAATTCAATGATGACAAGTTAAAATTTGCGCCCGACAGTGACTCCAACCCGGATCTCCAGCTACTCTTTCATTTGCTAACTATGTCTATCAGTAGTTAGAGCCTTCAGTAGTTAGAATCTTTTATTCAGCTGGCAGTATTGGCGCACACTGTATTGCAGTAGTTTGAGTAATGAATATTTTTGTGAGGCAAGGTATAGGTTATTGTTAGTCGGGGCCATTCTTTTGTAGGGATTTTTGAAAGTCAGATTGCGTTGCACTAAAAAAAAAAAATATTGTGTGTCAGTTTAGTGATGATCAGAACAAGTAAAGAGAGAAATGTCTGAGTACGTTCAGTTTTGCTCAGCTGTTTGAAAATCAAATAACGTAAGGGGTTTACCAGCACATTAATTCATAAATTTTTCTAAGGGGATGTTTCATCGTCATTAGAATGATTCCTCATTCCTCTCCGCTTTGCTCATACAGGGTGTAACGGCTATAAATGCAGATAATTCTATTGGTGCCTGAGGATGGTGTACTGAACAACATTGCATCAATATTTATTTCCAGAATGATCAGTTATAGCCATTACAGGTGGTATGTTTTTAGGTTGGTTAGTATCTCCAAGTACACGAGGCAGCAGCAAGACACCAATGCTTATTTTCCCCTGGGCAGCAGTTCAGATGTTGAAGTATGGACATGTGGATGCAAGATGGTTAGCCTATACTGACAGGCACAGGGCACTTACTGGTGCAATTACGACCGTGCAGAAAACATCGTATCACACAGTTTCTGACGTGTTTGTGGGAAGACTGTTCGAAACTAAGAAAAAACAACCAACACGCCAGTGTGTGTACATATCAAGGTAGCACGTATAAAAATATCTACTGTCGTACCTGTCACAATATGTATACTTCTCTTAGTGATCAAGTGCTCGCAATACCACCGGTGGGGGCAAGGAGGGAGGGGAGGGCATGTTGACTCAGATGGTTCAAATGGCTCTGAGCACTATGGGACTTAACATCTGAGGTTATCAGTCCCCTAGAACTTAGAACTACTTAAACCTAACTAACCTAAGGACAGCACACACATCCATGCCCGAGGCAGTACTCGAACCTGCGACCGTAGCGGTCGCGCGGTTCCAGACTGTAGCGTCTAGAACAGCTCGGCCACTCCGGCCGGCGTGTTGAGTCTTCAGAATGAGATTTTCACTCTGGAGCGGAGTGTGCGCTGATATGAAACTTCCTGGCAGATTAAAACTGAATGCCGGACCGAGACTCGAACTCGGGAGCTTTGCCTTTCACGGGCAAGTGCTCTACCAACTGAGCTACCTAAGCACACAATATCCTTTCTTTCAGGAGTGCTAGTTCTGCAAGGTTCGCAGGAGAGCCTCTTTAAAGTTTGGAAGGTAGGAGACGAGGTACTGGCAGAAGTGAAGCTGTGAGGACGGGGCGTGAGTCGTGCTTGGGTAGCTCAGTTGGTAGAGCACTTGCCTGCGAAAGGCAAAGGTCCCGAGTTCGAGTCTCGGTCCGGAACACAGTTTTAATCTGCCAGGAAGTTTCGTGTTGAGTCTTGCGTGGGTGGTGGTCACAGTGTTTTGGTCGAGTTTGACAAACTGCTTCACAAAAAACCAGTCCTCCCGAACGCAAGTCCAGTGCCTCGCCATCCCGCCATCCACCTCGACATGCCCAATGGAATCGGTTCAGTCGAAGAATGATGACAGTCAAGAAATCGCTTTGGCATCCACTCGGCGAGTGGGTGGTTTCGACTGCCGGAGGTCACGGTTAACGGAACGCTCAGAGGTTGACGCTGCGCCGGGCTGTGCTCACTCGAGAGGTGCGAAGTCAAGCCTGGGCGAAGCGACGCCCGCATCGGCTGGCGGACGGACTCTCGACGGAAGCCACCGGCAACAAGTGGCGCGCACAAAAGAAGGCCCGGCGCCCGCTCGCCACGCCGTGCTGAGAGTCGTAATTAGCCGGTGTCGGTGTCGGTGGCGGTGTCGCGGCTCTCGTCTCGAGCACCGCACGCCTCGCGCCGCGCCCACCAAAGTGTCGCGCCGTTCGCCTAATCCCGGGCGAGGGCTCGAGATTTTTTAACCCGGCTGCAGGAACTGAGTACCGTTTCCTCTGTCTTCCTGTGCAGAGCCACGAGGAACGAATGGACTGTCGACCTTAGCATCTCGTCGATGTCGAGGTCATTGACGTCGAAGCAGTAGTTCATTTGGAAAGAAACAAGATTAGCCCAGACACTATGTGGTGGTGGTGGTTAGTGTTTAACGTCCCGTCGACAACGAGGTCATTAGAGACAGATTGCAAGCTCGGGTTAGGGAAGGATTGGGAAGTAAATAGGCCGTGCCCTTTCAAAGGAACTATCCCGGCATTTGCCTGAAACGATTTAGGGAAATCACGGAAAACCCAAATCAGGATGGCCGGAGACGGGATTGAACCGTCGTCCTCCCGAATGCGAGTCCAGTGTGCTAACCACCGCGCCACCTCGCTCGGTAGACACTATGTGATCAAACGTATACGGAGACGTATTTGTTATGACCAGTAGAAACTACACTACTGGCCATTAATATTGCTACACCAAGAAGAAATGCAGATGATAAACGGGTATTCATTGGACAAATATATTATACTAGAACTGACATGTGATTACATTTTCACGCAATTTGGGTGCATAGATCCTGAGAAATCAGTACCCAGAACAACCACTCTGGCCGTAATAACGGCCTTGATACGCCTGGGCATTGTGTCAGACAGAGCTTGGATGGCGTGTACAGGTACAGCTGCCCATGCAGCTTCAACACGATACCACAGTTCATCAAGAGTAGTGACTGGCGTATTGTGACGAGCATGTTGCTTGGCCACCACTGACCAGACGTTTTTAATTGGCGAGACATCTGGAGAATTTGCTGGCCAGGGCAGCAGTCGAACATTTTATGTATCCAGAAAGGTCCGTACAGGACCTGCAACATGCGGTCGTGCATTATCCTGCTGAAATGTAGGGTTTCGCAGGGATCGAATGAAGGGTAGAACCACGGGTGGTAACACATCTGAAATATGTCGTCTACTGTTCAAAGTGCCGTCAATGCGAACAAGAAGTGACGGAGACGTGTAATCAATGGCACCCCATACCATCACTCCGGGTGTTACGCCAGTATGGCGATGACGAATACACGCTTCCAATGTGCGTTCACCGCGAAGTCGCCAAACGCGGATGCGACCATCATGATGCTGTAAACAGAATCTAGATTCATCCGAAAAAATGATGTTTTGCCATTCGTGCACCCACGTTCGTCGTTGAGTACACCGTCGCAGGCGCTCCTGTCTGTGATGCAGCGTCAAGGGTAACCGCAGCCATGGTCTCCGAGCTGATAGTCCATGCTGCTGCAAACGTCGTCGACCTGTTCGTGCAGATGGTTGTTGTCTTGCAAACGTCCCCATCTGTTGACTCAGGGATCGAGACGTGGCTGCACGATCCTCTACAGCCATGCGGGTAAGATCCCTGTCATCTCGACTGCTAGTGATACGAGGTCGTTGGGATCCAGCACGGCGTTCCATATTACCCTCATGAACCTACCTATTCTGTATTCTGCTAACAGTCATTGGATCTCGACCAACGCGAGCAGCAATGTCGCGATACGATAAGCCGCAATCGCGATAGGCTACAATCCGCCCTTTATCAAAGTCGGAAACGTGATGGTACGCACTTCTCCTCCTTACACGAGGCATCACAGCAACGTTTCACCAGGCAATGCCGGTCAACTGGTGTTTGTGTATGAGAAATCAAATGGAAACTTTCCTCATGTCAGCACGTTGTAGGTGTCGCCACCGGCGCCAACCTTGTGTGAATGCTCTGAAAAGTTAATCATTTGCATATCACAGCATCTTCTTCCTGTCGGTTAATTTCGCGTCTTTAGTACTTCATCTTCGTGGTGTAGCAATTTTAATGGCCAGTAATGTACAATTGTCCGGCCATAACAGTGGGTTATTTGATTGTTCTGGGAGATGGTTCATCGGGGTTATGATAAATGAAATATTAGTTCACTTTATTGCATGGCTGAATAAAACGATGTACTTAACTTGATACCGTCTTTGCCAAAAGAGTGACTGATAATTTACAACTACTACTGACTATGAAAACATCAGTTGACGCACTAATTAATAAACTGTTTTTTGAAGTACAATGTTCAACATTTACATAAGTACATTTCCATCTCGCACTGTCAGCCCCCGGTAGCTGAGTGGTCAGTGTGACAGCATGTCAATCCTCAGGCCCCGGGTTCGATTCCCGGCTGGGTCGGAGACTCTCTCCACTCACGGACTGGGTGTCGTGTTGTCCTAGTCATCATCATTTCATCCCCATCGACGCGCAAGGCGCTGAAGTGGCGTCAAATTGAAAGACTTGAACCTGGCGAACGGTCTACCCGACGGGAGGCCCTAGTCACCCGACATTTATTTTTATCTCACACTTGAATATCTCTTTGGTCCTTCTCGATTTTGATGATGATGATTAGTCCTACTTAATGCTAACATCTGCCTCAGCTGAAGTCACGAACTGGGACAAGCGCTGCCATGCTCAACTCTACATTGACCTCTGTGAGAGGGCACTGCTGTGCTGAGAGAGAGCCTGTGGCTTCTTCACCCTCTCCCATTCGTCGTTGCAGATTGCAGCGAAACATCGCTAATCAACGTGCGTTGCCGAATTTGGTGTGGCACAGCGATCTCTGGACGATACCACACTCAGCCTCTCATATCCACAGAACACGCAGCTTTTGTTGAACAAAAAGGAACTCTTGAGCAGAGTTTCAACATACAACAAATTATCGAGAAATCGCGAGAGTTTTATGTTCCTGTTTTCATGACTGTGTTTAGAATAAAATAATTTTTGGTATTAGGCCGGGTCGTTGTGAAACACTAAAGTAACCAAATTGCTGACGTCTCGACCGAAGTAGAGGAACAGTTTGGAGGCGATGACTGTATCAGCGTAACAATGCACTCTCTCATAAAGCAGCGTCCCTGAGGTATTGATTTTTTGACTGGCTGCCCAGATTCCCGATCTCCCCTTGGAATAAGTTAGAGCCTCTACTTTGCTCCAGTTCTCAGCATCCAAAATATTGTCTTATCCAGTGTCTCTTCAGGAAGAATTGGCTTCGACTCCTCCACAGACATTGTGATTCCTGATTTAAACTGCCCCCAGCATTCAATGTAAAAGCAAAGGATGGTCATACCCCATCATCATCACCATATTCATCATCGCCATCGTCATCTTAAGTCGTTGTGCTCATTGCTGAACTCCGTGGTCCTGTGAACCAAGCATCTCCATCCTGGATGGTTACCAGCTTCTCTTAGAGCCTGCTGAAGAGGTAGACCAGAGATGTTTTTGGTGTGACCTATCCACCTGCTCTCTACTCTTCCGCTCCGCATCTTTCCTTCGATTTTCCCTTCCAACCGAAGTCAGTAGAAACGTCGGCAATTTAGTAGCAATAGTTTTTTTATGCTGACGTGACCTAATACTCAAAATTATTTTATTCAAAATGACGCCGGCTGTGGAAGTCTACGAACGTATATCTTTGACTGTGTTGCCTGGGAAAAGTTGTGGCAGATGCTGGTAGGATTCGGCGTCGTACTACATTTGACAACACTGATCAGATGTCTACACAACAATCACTTCGCAGCTGTGAAGACCAGTGCTGTCATGTCACATTTGTTCAGTGTATTAAAAGGTGTCAGACAGAGTTGTGTTTTATCCATCCCCCCCACCCCTCCTCCTCCAACTGTACAACATCTAGGCAAAACATGTCATTAGGAGTGCTCTTCATGGTTGAATGATTAACAACCTCCGATTTGCTGATGACACCGTGCTTTTAGCCAGCAACGAAAATGAACTTGCCAAACTACTGATAAAGGCCTTTTATATGGACTCAACCTCAATGTCAGCTAGTCCAGATTGATGATAATTGATCGAGGAGCACAAGTTCAGGTCACAAGTCGATTAATGGGTCTGGAAGTAGTGCATTCTTTCACCTATCTTGGGTCAACCATCAGCCTCAAAGTTGCCCTGAAGATGAGATGAAGGCAGAACGCGCTAGGGCGGGTGGCTATGAAGAAGCTCACCAAGATCTGCCAGAACAGAGCAATAACAAACACCACAGACGTCCCGCTTCTTTCGCAGTCGTCTTGTCGTCTTCCTTTACAGCTGGAAAACATGAATTCTTAAAGCCAGAGACAAGCAGCATATTGATGCTTTTGAGCTTTAGTGCTAGAGCAAGATGCTGCACATAAAATGGACTTAAAAAATCCCCAGTGCTTTGGCCATATTGTGAGAAGAGATGGGGAAACGTATAAAAATAATCAGGACGGGGAGATCGAGGACAAGAGACCGAGGGAAAGAGCAGCGAACAGGTGGATGTATCAAATTAAGGTCTCTGGTCAATTTCTTCAGCAGGCTCTAAGAGCTGGTAAATGTCCGGCATGGAGACGCTTGGTTCATGGGGTCCCGACACTCAGCAATGAGCAAAACGACTTGTGATGACAATGATGATGGAGAGGTGTGACGAACTTTCGCCTTTACCGCGAATTGACCACAATGTGTCACGAAAGTCGGACCCGCGAGTATACGAGTAGAAGGAGGTGGAGTGTAGCAGTAACACAAGAAATGGTCGATCAGAGATGTTCTGTGGCTTCAAACGTGGGCTAGTCACTGATTGTCACCTGAGAAGCAAATACAGCAGGTCAGTTCAACCCTTGTAAACCTACCCACGTCGACAACTGGTGATGTGTTTGTGAGGTGGAAATGAGAAGGAACAACCACAGCCAAACAATAGGCAGACCTCATGTACTGATGTACAAGGACCGTCGAGCACTGCAGAGGGCGATCGTGAAAAGATGTAGGAAATCAGCGGAACGAGTCATTCGTGAGTTCGAAAGTACAACCAGCAGTCCACCTGGAACTGTGATTGTACGTAGGGAGTTAAAAAGAATAGGCTACAATGGTCGACCCGCTCCTCATAACCCACACTTTTACAGTCAGTGTTAACAACGCCTGAGGTTGGGTAAACAGCGGCGCCGCTGGATGACTGAAAACGAGTGATTCGGAGTGATGATTGACGCTATGCCCTGAGATAATCCAGTGGAAGGGTTTGGGTTTAGCGAATGTCTGGAGAACGTTACCTGCTATCATGTGGAGTGCCAACAGTGAAGTACGGAACAGGTGGTCTTGCGGTATGGGGGTGACTTTAGTGGTTAGGGTTTGGCACCTTTACTGCCTTAACAAGTGCTAAAATCGGGACGAGACAAACATATTTTATAGCACTGTGTACTGTGCACAGTAGTTGAATAGTTCGGGGAAGATGACTGTATCAACATGAAAATCCACTCTGTCGTTAAATAGCGACTCTGAGGTAATGATTTGTGGAGAATAACATTTCTGAAATGAACTGACATCACAGAGTCCCGAGCTGACTCTAGTGGAACACCTTTGGGATGAGTTACAACTTCGACTTCACTCATTCTTTGGCTTTGGCTCATGAGGAAGATTGGGCTGTCACTACACAGACACTCGTCCAATTCACTGCAAGTATTACCAGCAGAGTGCAAATGTGAAAGATGGACGCACCTCTTATTAATGGCTGCCAGTAGGTGTTCGGATACTTTTAATCGCACAGTGTACTTAGCTGCTGAAGGGGTACATAAATATTTCTTTTACCAAACGTATTACAGCTGTGGAGCACCATATTTTGCAAAAAAGAGAATGCACATGACTTGTTAAGTAAACAAGACACACACACACACACACACACATATATATATATATATATATATATATATATATATATATATATATATATATATATATATAGGGAGAGAGGGAGGGGAAAGCCGGCCGAAGTGGCCGTGCGGTTAAAGGCGCTGCAGTCTGGAACCGCAGGACCGCTGCGGTCGCAGGTTCGAATCCTGCCTCGGGCATGGATGTTTGTGATGTCCTTAGGTTAGTTAGGTTTAACTAGTTCTAAGTTCTAGGGGACTAATGACCTCAGCAGTTGAGTCCCATAGTGCTCAGAGCCATTTGAACCATTTTTTGAGGGAGGGGAAAACAGCAGAGAGGAACAGATACAGCATGCGGTACGCTGTCCAGGACTCTGCCCCCGCAGCTGGTTGAAGATCTGCGACAGATGTTTCGCTTCAGTGAGAAGCCACTGGAGCGCAGAATCAACACCTAACGTGTATCTGTTTGGCGCCACGGCGTTTTCGAGGCGCCGACCGCCTTCCGGTGGCGCTAGGTCTGAAACCGAAGACGCCTGGGACTTCACCGCTCGCATGCGGTGCCAGCTGCTCACGACGGACCCTACACTACACGCTGGAAACAGCCACATTTGGGTTATCGTACAAGGTGACAGACGGACCTATGTGTAAATGGCAACCCGAACTAAAACGACGTATAAGCATGTCGAAAGGGACTACATTGAGTACAAGCTTCCCCAGGTCGGGTTCTGGAATACGGTGCTTCAAAGCCCCCTCCGACTATCCTGATTTAGGTTTCCCGTGATTTCCTTAAATTGCTTCAGGGAAATGCTAGGATGGTTCCTTTGAAAGAGCACGGCCGACTTCCTTCCCCATCCTCACGTAATCCGATGGGACCGATGACCTCGCTGTTTGGTCGCCCCTCGAATCCAACCAACCCAGGCAGGAAGGATACAATCGACTGTTCAGTCGGGTTAACTACTGTGTGCAAATCTATGAGTGCGGGGAGTCGTAGGAATTAAAATATTCATTTTTATAATCTGCTCTAAGATGATTACAAAAATTGGGGCTAAAAACCATTTAGAAGATACAAGAACAAACATTTTGAATTATTCTAGACTAGCTGAATACTTCATTTCCTCCTTTCCCCTCTCTGTGTGTATCTCCTCCTCTCCATCTCTGTGGCCACCAGCTCCTCCCTCTCTCACTCCCCATCTCTTCCTTCCTCTTTCTCTGTCCGCCTCCTCCTCTGTCCTTCCTTTGTCCATCTCCTCCTCTCTCCTCTCTCTGTCCCTCTCGTCCTCTTTCCTTTCTCTGTCTATTTCGCCCTATCCCTGTCTCTCTCCATCTCCTCCTCCCCTACCTGTGTCCATATCCTCCTTCTCCTCTCTGTCTGCCCGTCTCATTCTCCCTCCTTCTCTCTGCACTTTATCATCCTTCAAATGGCTCTGAGCACTATGGGACTTAACATCTGAGGTCATCAGTCCCCCTACAACATAGAACTAATTAAACCTAACTAACCTAAGGAGATCACACACATCCATGCCCGAGGCAGGATTCGAACCTGCGACCGTAGCGGTCGCGTGGTTCCAGACTGAAGCGCCTAGAACCGCTCGGCCACAGCGGCCGCCTCTTACTCCCAGAGTATTTCCTTTCAGTTAGGAAGTGAGTACCAAATTTAGTTGAAATCGATCGAGGGGTTTCAGAAGAGCTTTTTACCAGTTGCTTAGCCCACGTACTCACATGTCACATATATTTCACACATATTTAACACACGTCACACGTATTTCAACTGTATCATCAGCGAATTTCGCCCTGTAGTTTCATTTTCACGCAACTCAATGTTTGTGACGTCATATCTCCTCAAATATGTGTCCTACAATGACACAGTTATGCTGGTACATTAACTGGTATATGTGAATACTGTCTGCAAGATGTGTTGTGAACGGAGTTAGTAGTAAAGAGGTAATAAATTAAAACATCATGCCTCAAGGGCAGTTTTTCATGCATACCACTGTTTATGACGTCACATCTTCTGATTGTGTGTCCTACAATGATATATTTTTGTAGCTAAATTCAGCGCCACATTTTGATAGTGTCTGCGAAATGTGTTGCAAATACCTTTTGTAGGAGGTAAGTAATAAATTTAAACATCAAGCACGATGCGGCAGTTTTTCACGCATCTCAGTGTTTACGTCATATCTCCTGATCGTAGAGTGGTGTAATTTTGGTTCTAAGTTCAGTGAAATGTTATGCGAATACAGTTAGTAGTAATCAACTAAAACGCCATGTCTCAGCGGCAGTTTTACTGCGTGAACAGCGAAAATGTAGTAAGCGGTAAATTTTTTTTCAGTTCATCATTTTTTGGCGTCGTCAACGAGGAAAAGTTTGTGAACAGCTACAGCGCATACGCGTCGAGTGAGGTTTTCAACATTCTCGCGCTCTCTTCGCACAAACCCTTAGTTCTGGGGGGAAAAAATGAATAGAACATTTTTTTTAGGAAATTTAATATAGTTTAATTTTGCACTGCGACACGTTTTTGCTGGAGGGTGCGGTTTTCGAATTATTCCAGAAAAACGTATAAAAGTGATATTAATTGTGCTATATCTCGGAAACCATTCGGAATAGGGCATACGTCTGACTCACCCTGTATTTACAGCTTGCAATGTGTCGCAAGTGTTTCTGCATATCATATACCTACATCTACATCTACGTGATTACTCTGCTATTCACAATAAAGTGCCTGGCAGAGGGTTCCATGAACCACCTTCAAGCTGTCTCTCCACCGTTCCACTCTCGAACGGCACGCGGGAAAACGAGCACTTAAATTTTTCTGAGCGAGCCCTGATTTCTTTAATTTTATCGTGATGATCATTTCTCCCTACGTAGGTGGGTGCCAACAGAATGTTTTCGCAAACGGAGGAGAAAACTGGTGATTGAAATTTCATGAGAAGATCCCGTCGCAACGAAAAACGCCCTTGTTTTAATGATTGCCACTCCAAGTCACGTATCATGTCTGTGACACTATCTCCCCTACTTCGCGATAATACAAGACGAGTTGCCCTTCTTTGTACTTTTTCGATGTCATCCGTCAGTCCCATCTGATGCGGATCCCACACCGCACAGCAATACTCCAGAATAGCGCGGCAAAGCGTGGTGTAAACAGTCTCTTTAGTAGACCTGTTGCACCTTCTAAGTGTTCCTCCAATGAATCGCAGTCTTTGGTTTGCTCTACCCACATTATCTATGTGATCGTCCAATTTAGGTTATTTGTAATTGTAATTCCTAAGTATTTAGTTGAATTTACAGCCTTCAGATTTATGTGACTTTTCGCGTAATCGAAATTTAGTTGATTTCTTTTAGTACTCATGTGAATAACTTCACACTTTTCCTATTCAGGGTCAATTGCCACTTTTCGCACCGTACGGATATCTAAATCATTTTGCAAGTAATTTTTATCATCTGATTACTTTACAAGACGGTAAATGACAGCATCATCTGCAAACAATCTAAGACGGCTACTCAGATTGTCTCCTATGTCGTTTAATTATTCATACTATGAATTAAAAAATCATCGACCACTTTTTTTGTAATTTACTATTTTCAATTAGCTGTTAAGGCTTTTTGTAAAAATGAAAGCCTTCATTGTAATGCACAAGTCCTTGTGAAACTTATTTGATACTTTGGAGTTGGGCGTCACTTCGGCATCAGCGGAGCAACACACGTGGGTGGAGGAGGCCGGAAGACACCGTGTGTGTGTGCTGGTCGCGCCTCATTAGGAACAAGAGGCACTCGTCACAGGCGGCTGTCCGCACGTGACGTCGTGTTGTCTCAGCGGCGCCTTTGCTCTGTCACACATGGCGTCCCGCGACGACGCTCACCTGGACGGCGCCGGAGTAGAGTATCTCTACGAGAACTCCGTTAAGAGTGCCGAAATGCGCTCCAGACGATCCTTATTCATTTCGTCAGTTCCGTCAATGCGGATCCTACAGCACACAACGACGAGAGAGATTCGTTCAAACTCTGTGAACACGGAGCACTTGCCCTAACAGAGGTATTGCGTAAGAAATTGATTTGATAAAATGTACGTCAAAAAAAGTTAAACGAAGGTAATGAAATGTAGTTGAATTAAATCAGACGATGGTGAGGAAACCACATTAGGAAATGAGACACTAAAAGCAGTAGATGAGTTTTGCTATATCGGTAACAAAATAACGGATGATCGAAGAAGTAGTGAGGATTGCTCACACAAAAAAAGAGGTGAAGCACCCAGAAGGGGAGGAGGAAACTTGACGGATTGAGAGGATGTTTGATGTTATTTATGTGGTTACAAAATCTAGTCAGATTTACAAACAACTTGGCAGCATGCGTCCCCTTATCAGTATGACATTGTACCTACTCTGGTCTGGACGCACTGTGTGTGTGTTTTCATGGTAAGTTTAAATGACAACATTCTCACTAATCCATAACTTAAAGTAAAAGACGAATACACACACACACACACACACACACACACACACACACACACACACAGAAACACAGTGCCCCACCACCCAGATGCCATCCATTCCCACAAAAACACGCCTTTCTAGTCTCGCCCTCTACATCTCACACGATCTCCCAGTCATCCCGGGTTCGATTCCAGGCGGGGTCAGGGATTTTCTCTGCCTCGTGATGACTGGGTGTTGTGTGATGGCCTTAGGTTGGTTAGGCTTAAGTAGTTCTAAGTTCTAGGGGACTGATGACCATAGATGTTAAGTCACATAGTGCTCAGAGCCGATCCCCCAGTCAGCCATATAACAGCATATGAGCAAGTTAAGTGTGCTACAGTATACGTTACGTGCAGCAATATTTTTAATTGTCCCTATCAGCTGGAAACCTGCACTGTGTGCATCTGGCAGATACAAGAGCACCCAAGGCTATGTGAAAAAGGACATAAAGTGAATGTGCGATAATCCGGTAAATGAGAAAAAAATAGAATTATACAGGTTAAATGCTATTAACACGCCGGCCGTGGTGGTCTCGCGGTTAAGGCGCTGAGTCCGGAACTGCACGACTGCTACGGTCGCAGGTTCGAATCCTGCCTCGGGCATGGATGTGTGTGATGTCCTTAGGCCAGTTAGGTTTAAGTAGTTCTAAGTTCTAGGGGACTGATGACCTCAGATGTTAAGTCCCATAGTGCTCAGAGCCATTTTTTTTGCTATAAACACACCCGTTATATTTTTCACTTAAAGACGCAAATTATTCTTTATTTTCACATAAATGACGGCCGGATAGTAAAATAAGAAGTTGAAATTTATGCACTGAAACAAGTTGCTTTTGAGACATCCCGTATGTCGTTTATGTGGAACATGGACGAAGTTGTTTATGCGTGGCGTCCCAAATAAATGGTTCAAATGCCTCTGAGCGCTATGGGACTCAACTTCTGAGGTCATCAATCTCCTAGAACTTAGAACTACTTAAACCTAACTAACCTGAGGACATCACACACGAGGATTCGAACCTGCGACCGTAGCGGTCTTGTGGTTCCAGACTGTAGCGCCTAGATCCGCACGGCCACTCCGGCCGGCCGTCCCAAATAAACCATTATTCTTTCCAGTTGCATTGTTGTCTCTGAAAGTGCTATAATGTCTTCAAATTGAGTGTCAGTTTCGTCAACAAACACGTCATTACTATCGTCACTGTCTGCACACGAAGAAATGGCGAGGCTAATTTATCAGGAATCACAGCATAGACTACGTAATTGTCTTTCCGCAGCGGGTCATTTACGTTTGTAAAACCTACGTATCAGCTTCCTGTAATCACTGCAAAGGCATCAACTACATTTTCAGCAGCGACGTTTGTCAACAGTTATCCTTTGTCCATCCTCTGTAGTTACAACTAATTTTTTGTCCATAGACACTATCCCTTTCTCTACCTTTAATATCATTTTACATTCGCAGCAAACGAGGGCAATAAAATGGTTGAAATGGCTCTGAGCACTATGGGACTTAACATCTGAGGTCATCAGTCCCCTAGACTAACCTAGTCCCCCAGACCTAACCAACCTAAGGACGTCACATACATCCACGCCGAGGCAATATTATAACCTGCGAACGTAGCAGCAGCGCGGTTCCGGACTGAAGCGCCTAGAACCGCTCGGCCACAGCGTCCGTCATGTCCACACAGATGAAGGATTTGGTAAGGGGAGATAAAGCAATGAAAACCGATCCCGATGAACCGAGAATCCACATTAATGTGGGCCGAATAAACGGTGTTCCATTGTACAGGGGCTTAATTTCTACACACTTCGTGCGGTTGCCTCGATTTTTTTGTGACGGCCTTCGTAGCGACAACACTTCGCTGTAGAAACGGCCTACGAAGTCACCGCCACACTTTTAATAGCGGGCCGACCGGTCCGCTGGAACAGTGAACAGAAAGATGAAAACCAAAACACTCGGATTAAATGAAAGTCGGTACTTATCTTTATTAACGACGATACAGAACACAGTGGTGAACATGGTCTACAGAAATCTGTCTAGTTCGAGTCGGTGCGGCTAGGTCAGCGTCGGCTGACGACAAACAGCAACTCTGCTGCGATGTACCCACAACTGACTAGCAAGTACACAATTCGGTGGCGAGTCTACAACTGAGCGGCGAATCCAGAACTGTCCTAGCGCTCGCGACTCCAGCGCTTAAGAAGCCAGAAGCCAGCGGTGGCGCGCGCAGACTTGCGGCGATTTCCTGTATCGCTGGCGCTGCTTATGCGGACGGCGTCCGGACTTTGATGCTGCCAACCTTTTTGGCAGCGGGCTCGGTTGGCATTACTGGCTAGGATATAACAGATTTCATCTGTCGTTTGCTCCACACAGCCTTCGTGGCATTGCTGTTTTGGTGACCGTCGTCCTAACTGAATGCTGGGGGTGCGCTGACGTCGTATTCCAGTGTGAGTCGTCGTAGAGGAACGCAGTTGTCCGGGCAAGCGATTGCCTCGGTTTCCCGAGGCCAGTTTCTTTTTAACGGCCACGTTCTACGGAACTGGCTGACGTGTCCGTGTACCTGAGGCCCGCGGCCGCTAAGTGGACGCGACACGTGAATGGGCCGAGGTGTTAATTGTTTTTGCGCCGTAAGGCGTCGCGAGCCAGCTCCGGTAGCCCCGCGTGTTGTGATGCGAGGGCTCCGGAGCGCCGGAGGCTCCGGGCTCCAGTCTCTGGCGTCGTTTGAACGGCCGGAGCGGGCTGTCAGCGAGGCGTAGGGGGGAAGCCGAGGTACAAAGGGCCATTGTGCCCGGCGTGCCGCAGCGCTGCGCCGCGTCCCATCACGGCCGGCCGGGGCACGAGAATTATCGCGTTACCGGCCTGCACCACTGACGCGAGCTGCCTGCATACCGGGCCGCGAGCACTTGACACCTAGCCGTGTTTCGTTGTTTAGTCCCCTGCACCAGATTCCCAGATCCACCACACCTCTGGACACAAAAGACAAATGAAACCAGTGATCTGTTTCAGCCACTTTTTTATTTTCTCCCACCACACATTTCAAGTGCTTACACTATCTTTTTTCAGGTGGATAGGTGGTTTACAAATGGTTCAAATGGCTCTATGCACTATGGGACTTAACATCTGAGGTCATCAGTCCCCTAGACTTAGAACTACTTAGACCTAACTAACCTAGGGACATCACACACATCCATGTCCGCGTCAGGATTCAAGCCTGCGACCATAGCAGCAGCGTGGTTCCGGACTGAAGCGCCTAGAACCGCTCGGCCACAGCGGCCGGCTTGTGGTTTACATTACTCTTTTATTCGCTGTATGTTGTCTCTCTTGAGCAACAATATCGGACTGTGGGTCCGCCTTGATGCAAAACACTTTTCTTACTTATTTATTCCCCTGAACTAGTTTCAGCGACAAATATCGCCATCAACAGTGGAATTCTTTGCAGAAATAGCATATTTACAACATTGTAAAACATTATTATATGCTTACTGCTTTATTCTACGTATTATTTGCCGAGCGGTCCATGCGGCTTCCCCCCGTCGTAGGTTCGAGTCCTCCCTCGGGCATTGGTGTGTGTGTTGTCCATAGCCTAAGTTAGATTAAGTAGTGTTTAGGCTTAGAGACCGATGACCTACGTAGTTTGGTCCCATAATACCTTACCAAAAATTTCCAATTTCTACATATTATTTCTGTAAATAAATTCGTACTAGGGTTGTTTGAAAAGTTCTCGGAATCACCACGAGAGGTAAGCGCTAGCTCAATGAGTATTCATCGGACTGTTGTCTGTAAACACGTGCCACGTCAGTGTTCTTGGAAGAGAGCTGTGGAGGTGACGTGGCTCTGTTGTCGTTCCCTCGTAGTGATTTGCGAACATGGAAGGAATCGAGTTTCGAACAGTGATTAAGTACTTCGTAAAGAAAGGTATGAAAGCAAAGGACATTCATTCCGATTTCCAGAATATACTGGGGGACTCTGCTCCTTCATATTCAACTGTTGCCAAGTGGACAAATGAATTTAAATTTGGTCGGGAGAGCTTAGATGATGATCCGCGCAGTTGTCGGCCAAGATGTGTCACTACTCCAGAAATCATTGCAAGGGCCCGTTTTGGGAGAAACGAACGAGATTTTTTGCGCCGGTTTGTGACCACAGATGAAACTTTGGTGCACTACTATACCCCTGAGACAAAACAACAATGAAATCAGTGGAAACATGCTTGTTCTCCACCACCAAAGAATGCAAAGACAATTCCTTCGGCGGGGAAGGTCATCGCATCAGTGTTCTGGAATGCGAACGGGATTCTGTTTGTATATTATCTTCCCACTGGGCAAAAAATTACTGGAGAATACTATGCTAACCTCCTGGACAAATTTCAACAAAAGATACTCGAAAAAAGGCAAGGTTTAGCAAGGAAGAAAGTCATCTTCCATCAAGACAATGCGTGCCCGCACACATGCGCCGTCGCCACACAGAATTACACGAACTAAGGTATGAATTGTTGCCACACCTGTCTTATTCATATAATATGGCTCCGTCATACTTCCATCTCCTCCGAAAACTGAAAATTTTTCTTGGTAGACGAAGATTCACTTCAAACAAAGTATGATAGCCGGAGTTGACAACTGTTTTGCAGGCCTGGGGGAAACTCACTGTTGAGATGGGATCAAGCCACTGGAACATCGTTCGACCAAGTGCATTAATCTACAAAGAGACTACATTGAAAAATAAAAAAAGTTACAGTGATGTAAGTACTTTTTTTCTATTCCTTTCGCCGCGCGGAATTAGCCAAGCGGTCTTCGGCGCTGCAGTCATGGACTGTGCGGCTGATCCCGGCGGAGGTTCGAGTCCTCCCTCGGGCATGGGTGTGTGTGTTTGTCCTTAGGATAATTTAGGTTAAGTGGTGTGTAAGCTTAGGGACTGATGACCTTAGCAGTTAAGTCCCATAACATTTCACACACGTTTGAACGTTTTTTTCTATTCCGTTCCTTCAACTACCCTCGTAATACCTTATTTACTATACGTCACAGCATGATTTTTCACAATTGTTGCCAATGTTTTCGGCATATTTCTCGCATTTTTTTTTTTTTGCTGCCGTTTTTCTCAGCGTACTTCATGTCATCGGCAACTGTATGAGTGGCTGTTAGTAAACGAATACAAGCCGGCCGGAGTGGCCGAGCGGTTCTAGGCGTTACAGTCTGGAATCGCGCGACCGCTACGGTCGCAGGTTCGAATCCTGCCTCGGCCATGGATGTATGTGATGTCCTTAGGTTAGTTAGGTTTAAGTAGTTCTAAGTTCTAGGGGACTAATGACCTCAGAAGTTAAGTCCCATAGTGCTCAGAGCCATTTGAAACGAATACAAATACGCGTAGTCAGCGTTACACAACTGGGATTGCGGTGTGTTGTGGATACAGTTTTGGTGTGTATGAGGTTGTTACGCAGTTTGTTATGCACTCACGTTCGATGGGCGACTTGCAGTTATTTTTAGTCACAGAGAAAAGGTACGAAAGTTATGTTTCTCTGTGTGTAAAAGCAGCTCCAAGCCGCCCGGCGAACGTGAGTACATAAAAAACTACTTAACAACGTACTACATACCAAAGCTGTATCCACAACATACCGCAATCGCAGTTGTGTAATGCTGACATACAAAAGTTCACGTTTTTGTATTTGTTTATTAACAGACACTCATACGGTAGCAGATGACATGAAGTATACTGAGAAAAACGACAACAAAAACCACAAGAAATATGCCGCAAACGGTGGCAACAATTTAAAAATGGTTCAAATGGCTCTGAGCACTATGGGACTCAACTTCTGAGGTCATAAGTCCCCTAGAACTTAGAACTACTTAAACCTAACTAACCTAAGGACAACACACACATCCATGCCCGAGGCAGGATTCGAACCTGCAACCGTAGCGGTCGCGCGGTTCCAGACTGTAGCGCCAGAACCGCTCGGCCACCAGCGGCCGGCCCAGGCAACAATTTAGAAAATCATACTGTAACATATAGTAAATAAATATAGACATGTAGTAAACATATAGACATATAGCAATAGACATAAACATATCTACATATAGTAAATACACATATAAAAATAGTAAATATGTAGACATATAGTAATAGACAGAAATATATGGACAGATAGTAAATAAATATATATAAATAAAATAGTAAATAAGGAAATTATTTACAGAAACAATATGTAGAGCAAAACAGTATGCATATAATAATGTTTTACACTGTTTTATAAATATGTCATTTCAACATGTTTTAGAATCAGAGAACCCACTGATGATGGCGATGTTTGTCGCTGAAACTAGTTTTGAGGAAGTAAATAAATAACAAAAGTGTTTTGCATCAAGGCGAACGCACCGTCCCATATTGTTGTTTCTGTCTGCAAATACGGACCAATGGAGCCGTTTCAAGTTAAAATTATTGGTTTTCTTTGGAGTTTCATTTCGCTACAAATAAGGTACGTTTACCTCCGTAGGTTAGACTGCCGTAGAGGGGTCCCGGGTTCGTTTCCCCATACTGCCACGCATTTATCCTGGGTGGGAAGATTGGAACGGGCTGCAGTCAGACTCAGGAATCAACACAGGAGCTACTCGATCGAGTAGTAGCGGCTCCAGGGGCAAGAAACTGGACAACGACCGGGAGAGGAGTGTGCTGCCCACATAATCCTCAATACCGCATCCAATGACGCCATTGATACAAGATGTCACGGCGGTCGGTCGCGACAATCGGGATCACACGGAAACGGAGCCAGTAGCGATTTTTCACCAGACCTTCGAAAAATCTACAACCCGCCCCTCCCCCCCTCCCCCCTCCCCCCCTCCCCACACACACACACACAACGCGTAGGCCGAAGCCAGAGTGCTACTTGTATATGTGAGGACCATGGGTGGGCAGAACACGTCCTGTTTCACTGTCACCGATACAGATCAGCACACCTGACACCAACGCAGTACGACAGTGACGTGGTCCGGGCAATAAGAGACAAAGACGAGTGGGAGGTAACAAATAAAATCGCTGATGATGTTTCAAGTTTTGTATCCCGCCTGGTAGTCGGCGCGTGGGTCTGCTCCTGTAAACTGAAGGGTAGGCCGAGTGTAGGAAGCGAGTAGGAGCAGAAGGTAAAAATCTCTCGGTACTGGCTCGCCCACTATGAAATAGAACAACGTCGCTTGGTCGTCTACTCGGAATCAAATGGGTAGAATGTGGAGCGGCGCTCGTAGACCTGCGCAGCGCCGGCTAGAGGGCGTTGTCGTCGGTGTCGGTGTCGTAATGCCAACCTAACAGGGGACCCTTCCCATCGCACCCCCCTCAGATTTAGTTATAAGTTGGCACAGTGGATAGGCCTTGAAAAACTGAACACAGATCAATCGAGAAAACAGGAAGAAGTTGTGTGGAACTATGAAAAAAATATGCAAAATATACAAACTGAGTAGTCCATGGGCAAGATAGGCAACATTGAGGACCGTGTAAGCACAGGAGCGCCGTGGTTCCGTGGTTAGAGTGAGTAGCTGCCGAACGAGGGATCCTTGGTTCAAGTCTTCCCTCGAGTGAAAATTTTAATTTTTTTATTTTCGCGAAGTTATGACCTGTCCGTTCGTTCATTTACGTCTCTGTTCACTGTAATAGATTTAGTGTCTGTGTTTTGCGACCGCACCGCAAACCCGTGTGATTAGTAGACGAAAGGACGTGCCTCTCCAATGGGAACCGAAAACATTTGATTGCAAGGTCATAGGTCAACCGATTCATCCACAGGAAAACACGTCTGATATATTCTATACGACACTGGTGACGGCATGTGCATCACATGACAGGAATATGTTGTCGACCAACCTAGCTTGCACATTTGGCGAATGGGTCAAAAGATTCTTCTACCTTGCCCGGTTTAGGTTTTCTCGTGTATGTGATAATCACTCCCAAAACGTGATGAAAACATAAGAGTTTGTCAGATAATAATTGTCTGAAAATAAAAAATTAAACTTTTCTCTCGAGGGAATACTTGAACCAAGGACCTCTTGCTCCGCAGCTGCTCACACTAACCACGGGACCACGGCGCTCCTGTGCTCACACGGTCCTCAATGTTGCCTATCTTGCCCATGGACTACTCAGTTTGTATATTTTGCATATTTTTTTCATAGTTCCACACAACTTCTTCGCCGGCCGTGGTGGTCTAGCGGTTCTAGGCGCTGAGTCCGGAACCGCGCGACTGCTACGGTCGCAGGTTCGAATCCTGCCTCGGGCATGGATGTGTGTGATGTCCTTAGGTTAGGTTTAAGTAGTTCTAAGTTCTAGGGGACTGATGACCACAGATGTTAAGTCCCATAGTGCTCAGAGCCATTTGAACCATTTGAACAACTTCTTCCTGTTTTCTCGATTGATATGTGTTCAGTTTTTCAAGGCCTATCCACTGTGCCAACTTATAACCAAATGTGAGGGAGGTGCGATGGGGAGGTTCCCTTGTAAGAACTTGTACCTACGCCGTGGCATCGTAGCTATCGATACCACATCAAGGATGTTAGCTGACGAATACAGACAGACACGGCCGTATAACAGAACACTGCAACACGCACGAAGCACGCACGACAGCAGTTCCAATGCGTGCACCAACACAGACAGCAGCACCGAAACACACATTTGCTCAAAAATCACACACTTTCAGCAACACCTACGCCAGACAACTTGACACAACTACTAGAATAATTAAACCGCATTAGAATAAACAGCGTAATGCAATCAACCCTGTAAATCTGTTCTAGCTTAAGTACAAACAGCCATGTCCATCCCGTGCTCATTATAGCACTGTTGCGGTGTAACACTTGTAACAGAAGACTTAGTAGTAAGCAACATAAAAGAGGTAGAATTCAAGACACCTAATATAGGAACTGAAGGATAATTAAAAACGCCAATAAAATAACATACTTCACACTTACACGCCACTGCGCTTTCCACAATGTACATAATAGCTGTAGTGCCCGCATCTCGTGGTCGTGCGGTAGCGTTCTCGCTTCCCACGCCCGGGTTCCCGGGTTCGATTCCCGGCGGGCTCAGGGATTTTCTCTGCCTCGTGATGGCTGGGTGTTGTGTGCTGTCCTTAGGTTAGTTAGGTTTAAGTAGTTCTAAGTTCTAGGGGACTGATGACCATAGATGTTAAGTCCCATAGTGCTCAGAGCCATTTGAACCATTTGAACCAGCTGTAGTGCCTTAGTAAATAGTGTTTAGAAATATTAACCCGGACTGCAAGGCTCCAAGTAGTTCCCACGCTTTCAGACCAGGCTAGCTCAGATAGTATAATATTTATCTCTCTCTCTCTTTCTATCCAAATCTTTCCTACCATCTATCATCATAACTTCTTAAAATCTGAGTTTTTTTTTTTCGAGCTCTGATGTATCTTTAAGGTATTATTACTTCCATGGTAATTGCTGGAAACAGTAACTGCTGTTTGTAATATGGAATATGTTTTGTAATCTACATGAAAAGCTGTAAAATGAACGACTTGTTTTAAATTGTAGGGCAACAGGTCTCTAATGAGCAATGAATCAAATCAAATCCCGCCCCCCCCCCCTTTCAAGATGTCTTTATAAACGGTGACCAAAAATTGCGTTCAGAAAGAAATTTATCCGACCGCGGCAGAAGTGGCCGGAATGTTTTAACCAATGTGAATACTAACTTATTTTTCTTTTCCGATTAATATTTCCGCTTTTATCTTTGCAAAAGACGACCGATCGGCTTCGAACAGATTCTCAATTTCCGATGCCATTCTAGGATGCCATTCTAGGATGGGTCTGTGGACAGCCATTTATCACAAAGCGAAAAAAGTGGTCCAAATTAAAACATTCGTATTTCTTTACGTACTACACGAATATGTAATAAAAAAATGGGGTTCCTATTTAAAAAGACGCACTTGATATCCGTTTGACCTATAGCAGCGCCATCTAGCGGGCCAACCATAGCGCCATCTGGTTTCCCCCTTCAAGCTAGACGAGTTTCGTTCTCTGTAGTTTTTTCGTTTGACGCTTATTTCGTGAGATATTTGGCCCGGTCACGACCAATGGACCACCCTGTATAGAGATTTACAGGTGCCTGTGCCTATAACTTGGATGCTATGTAGCGTCTGTTTTCGGACATGCGTTCCTATGTAAAACTTGATCTACTTACAAGGGAACCTCCCCACCGCACCCCCCTCAGATTTAGTTATAATTTGGCACAGTGGATAGGCCTTGAAAAACTGAACACAGACCAATCGAGAAAACAGGAAGAAGTTGTGTGGAACTATGAAAAAATAAGCAAAATATACAAACTGAGTAGTCCATGGGCAACATAGGCAATATCAAGGAGGATGTAAGCACAGGAGCGCCGTGGTCCCGTGGTTAGCGTGAGCAGCTGCGGAGCGAGGGGTGCTTGGTTCAAGTGTTACCTCGAGCGAAAAGTTTACTTACTTTATTTTTGCAAAGCTATGATCTGTCCGTTCGTTCATTGACGTCTCTGTTCACTGTAATAAGTTAAGTGTCTGTGTTTTGCGACCGCACCGCAAAACCGTGCGATTAGTAGACGAATGGACGTGCCTCTCCAATGGGAACCGAAAACATTTGATCCAGTAAAACACGTCTTATAAATTCTATACGACACTGGTGACGGCATGTGCGTCACATGATAGGAATATGTTGTCGACCCACCTAACTTGCACACTTGGCGAACGGGTAAAAAGATTCTTCTACCTTGCCCAGTTTAGGTTTTCTTGTGGATGTGATAATCACTCCCAAAAAAGTGATGAAAACATAAGAGTGTGTCAAATAAACTGCAACAAATGAATGCAACAGTTTCACAGTCACACAGTTTTCTCTGTGCTCTGTCAAAACATATGTTTTTAACGTTTTCAAATTTTTCCGTGTGTAGACCGTCAAATCCTGCATATGTCCAAGCAAATCTGAACATGTCCTGGAATTTTGGAGAGCGAAGTTGATTATGTGTGAGTGCCTGAACTCTGATAACTGTCTGAAAGAAAGAAATTCAAACATTTCACTCGAGGGAAGACTTGAACCAAGGACCTCTCGTTCCGCTGCTGGTCACGCTAACCACGGGACCACGGCGCTCCCGAGCTTCCACCATCCTAAATGTTGCTTATCTTGCGCATGGACTACTCAGTTTGTATATTATGCTTATTTTTTCATAGTTCCACACAACTTCTTCGTGTTTTCTCGATTGATCTGTGTTCAGTTTTTCAAGGCCTATACACTGTGCCAACTTATAACTAAATCTGACGGGGGTGCGATGGGGAGGTTCCCTTGTTATTCCCCTCTACAGGCTGGACATGTGTGTAACAGAAATTGTGAAACACCCTGTATACAGAAATGTGCCTTTGCAGGGAAGATGCACGCAAGGTAGTTGTTGCGCGGTTAATTGGCACAGCGAGCAGCCAGCAGTGAAAGTCTGGCAAGCGTCGGCACTGCTTGGCGTTAGGAAAGGGGGAGGAGTTGGGAGGGAGGTGGAGGGGGTGTTATGGCGCGGGAGCGCTCAGGGAGGAAATCGGCGATCAATGGGGCCCTGGACGGGAGCGGGACGCGGCGTGCCTGCGGCCGAGCCTGAAGGCCGCACAAAGGCGCGCTCTGAAAGACCCGGCTCCGATTACCTTAAACACGTCCAGCCGCGCTGCTGATGGCCGCTTCCGTCACCTTGCGTCCCAGGGACCACCTCGTCTCACTCGACTCCCAGACTCGACGGTAACTTACGTGGGCATCGTCGGGAAAAGCTCATAGTCGTCGCTACTGCTGTGGTGGCCTTGTGCAACTAATAACCTACTTGTCGCTGGTCGACCTACTGTAGCGATCTTTTACGAAACACCGTACCCTGTAGGAGCGTTGAAGGCAGATTCTTTATTTCTTTCCTTCTTTTGCTACCTTTATCCCTCATTGTGCGCAGGGTCGGCAGGGTAAAGTACGGAATTGGCAAGGTTAATTCTAAGGGATAGCCGGATGCCCTTCCTGCCGCCACCCGATACCCCCCTCCCACCCCCCCCCCCCCCGGGACGGAAGTAATGTACCCCAACTGTCTGCGTTGAGTGTAATCCATGGAATAGTGCGAATGTGTTCAGATGTCTGCGAGCCGTGTACCTGAGGCGGAACATGGGGGCCAGCCCAGCATTCACCTAGTGGGATGTGGAAAACCGCCTAAAAACCACATCCAGGCTGGCCGGCACATAGGCACTCGTCGTTAATCCGCCAGGCGGATTCGATCCGGAGCCAGCGTGCCTACCCGAGTCCAGGAAGCAGCGCGTTAGCGCTCTCGGTTACCCCGGCGGGTCCGTTGAAGGCAGATTAATGTTCACAATATACCTACATCTACACTCTTACATCAGAAAGCACGGTCCGGTGCATGGCAGATGGTTCTTCCAATTGTACCAGTTATTCCGTTCACATATGCAACTATGACTGCTACAGACATGCAAGTGCCATAACCCAATTTATCAGAAACTTCGCTGAGTGCAAGAGGAGCCGTAACAATGGTTCAGATGGCTCTGAGCACTAAGTGACTTAACATCTGAGGTCATCAGTCCCCTAGAACTTAGAACTACACAACTGGCCATTAAAATTGCTACACCACGAAGATAATGTGCTACAGACGCGAAATTTAACCGACAGGAATCAGATGCTGTGATATGCAAATGATTAGCTTTTCAGAGCATTCACACAAGGTTGGCGCCGGTGGCCACACCTACAACGTGTTGACATGAGAAAATTTCCAGCCGATTTCTCATACACAAACAGCAGTTGACCGGCGTTGCCGGGTGAAACGTTGTTGTGATGCCTCGTGTAAGGAGGAGAAATGCGTACCATCACGTTTCCGACTTTGATAAAAGTCGGATTGTAGCCTATCGTGATTGCGGTATATCGTATCACGACATTGCTGCTCGCGTTGGTCAGGATCCAATGACTGTTAGCAGAATATGGAATAGGTGGGTTCAGGAGGGTAATACGGAACGCCGTACTGGATCCCAACGGCCTCGTATCACTAGCAGTCGAGATGACAGGCATCTTATCCGCATGGCTATAACGGTTCGTGCAGCCACGTCTCGATCCCTGAGTCAACAGATGGCGACGTTTTCAAGACAACAACTATCTGCACGAACAGTTCGACGACGTTTGCAGCAGCATGGACTGTCAGCTCGGAGACCGTGGCTGCGGTTACCCTTGAGGCTGCATCACAGACAGGAGCGCCTGTGATGGTGTACACGACGACGAACCTGGGTGCACGAATGGCAAAACGTCATTTTTTAAGATGAATCCAGGTTCTGTTACAGCATCATGATGGTCGCATCCGTGTTTGGCGTCATCGCGGTGAACGCACATTGGAAGCGTGTATTCGTCATCGCCTTACTGGCGCATCACCCTGCGTGATGGTATGGAGTGCCATTGGTTACACGTCTCGGTCACCTCTTGTTCGCATTGACGGCACTTTGAACAGTGGACGTTACATTTCAGATGTGTTACGACCCGTGGCTCTAACCTTCATTCGATCCCTGCGAAACGCTGCACTTCAGCAGGATAATGCGCGACCGCATGTTGCAGGTCCTGTGCGGGCCTTTCTCGATACAGAAAATGTTCGACTGCTGTCCTGGCCAGCACACTCTCCAGATCTCTCATCAATTGAAAACGTCAGGTCAATGGTGGCCGAGCAACTGGCTCGTCACAATACGCCAGTCACTACTGTTGATGAAAAGTGGTATCGTGTTGAAGCTGCATGGACAGCTGTACCTGTACACGCCATCCAAGCTCTGTTTGACTCAATGACCAGGCGTATCAAGGCCGTTATTACGGCCAGAGGTGGTTGTTCTGGGTACTGATTTCTCAGGCTCTATGCACCCAAACTGCGTGAGAATGTAATCACATCTCAGTTCTAGTATAATATATTTGTCCAATGAATACTCGTTTATCATCTGCATTTCTTCTTGATGTAGCAATTTTAATGGCCAGTAGTGTTCGTTAGCATCACTGCATTATCGGATCAATACCTGGAAACTAAGTAACATCTTATGCGTCCCAAAACCATTGCCGAATTCTGAGAGTCTGCAATGCCCACGTTGCAAGTGTGGTATTTTCCCAAATGCAGTATTATGAGAAATATCTTAGAGATATGAATCACTGCTCATTCTGTGGTCATTTGAGAACTTCGCTTTAGGTTGCTTGACAAGTGGTACAAACGTCGATTTGAGCCAGTCATGAAAAATAATCCCGCTAGAGTCCGCCTGCTTAGCTGAGTGGTAACGTGTTTGCCTACCATGCAGCACGGTCTGGTTCTATTCCTGGCCGGGTTGGAGATTTTCTCCGCTCATGGACAGGTTGTTATGTTGTCCTCGTCAACATTTCGTCATCACCGACTCACAAGTCGCCCAGTGTGGCATCACCTGAAATAAGACTTGCAACCCGGCTGCCGAACATTTCTTAGAAAACGATCGTCAATGTTTCCGAGGCACTATGGGTGTCTTTTAGCGAGTAAGTAATTAGGTGCTGGCACGCTGGCTAACACCAATGCTTCTCACTTTTGCACACCGTTTTCGAGCACCGATTATTGTCATTTTTATCTTTGTTTGTCATTTATCTAACCATGCCCATAGAAGATTACTACATGGATGTTTTCCAATGTATATTGAAATAACGTTGTCCTTATTCGTGTGATATCTGATTGGCCAATTAATTAAAAAAGACAATAAATGAACGGACAACTTACTTGAAGTAGTTTTCGGTGAAATTCTTTGGCGTATCTTGATTCAGAATCAATTTCAAGCGCCAGTTTTTGGAATATTGATTAGTTATGCGTAGTTTGCTTCGAAATTATTGCCAACGCGTGAAATCTTCAGCAATATTAACGACGTTTCTTCGCCGAGTGAGATTCATACGAAGAATTGTCACTGTGGCAAACCTACCTTCGCATGTTGCTCGTCGTGTTCGACATTTCTGTTTTTCGAATGTTTCTACGACTGGTATCATCCAAATATTTCTGAAGAGTAAGCATAAGAGTAAAATATAAGAAATTAGAACTGATGTAAGACTGAAATACGTGAGTATGAGAATTTAAAAAGATTTTAATCCATGAAAATACCATAACACATATATCGTATAATAAATGTACGACACTTATTGTGAAATACAACTGCGTGAACAGGGGCCCGGTCGTCTTGGAACGCACCATCACCATTGGTAAACAAACACTATACCAAGGGATGGACCTGAGCGGCCAAAATGGTCACAAAATCCTTGGCAGTAATGTGACCTTACAGGCCAACATTGGAGCCCATGAAATACCACGATATGGCTGCCGAAATTGTAACCGGACCCCCGCAATGTTTCACACTTGTGGCGTAAATTTAGTCAGAAGTTGGAAACAGTGTGAAACAAGACTCATACGACCAAATGACTCTCTTCCATTGTTCCATAGTCCAGATTTTATGGCTTCGGCACCAAGTTTTGTTGTTAGGGTCATTCGCATCACTGATAAGTTGTTTTAGAATTCCAGCTTATGGCGCCCCTATCATGTTGTTCTGGTGCTGACGGGGCATTCGGTTCTGCAATGACTCTGCTGATGTTGTTCTCTTATAATGTCACAATCCTCTTCAACGACCGTCGGTGACGATGACTAAACACACTTTTCGTTCGCGTTGGGAGTTAGAGAATGGTGCTTTCTCAGCTTTCCCTGTGTGCGGTATAAATCTTCGATGCAGTGGCTCTAGAAACATCAAACACCCCGGCTCCCTCGATTGCGGAAGCGCCAACCATACCAGCACCTACATTTTGCCTCCGTTCGAAGTTACTTAGCTATGTTATAATGCACTCACAACTACACAGAACACTCTTCTGACCTCGAGTCACACTTGATACGTATTGAGGACGTTGCAAAGGTGCCGTTCGTGGTCAAACACAAGAGCGCAACGGGAATGCTTGGCTAGCAACTGCGTGTATGATCGAGCGAGCATTTCGCGCTGTGCTCTCGTATTTCTGTCGACCCATATAGTTCTAATGTAGTGTGTTGGACGTATACCTGGCTGCCTGGAGGTGTGCAGTAGCTGGGCAGTAGTTAGTCAGGTTGTTAGCTGGTGGTGTCGGCGCCAGCGGCGGGTAGGAAGTCGGGAAGGCTTGTTTAGGCGGCTAACCACAGGCCGCAGGCTGCGCACCCCACGCCTGCAACTCACGCCTTCTAATGCTGCCACCGGCCGCGGGACGAGGAAAAATAAAGAAAACTCCAGCCAGCAGGTGCTCGAGGCCACGGCTGTATCAGTAGGTCACCGGGGTTCCTCACGGACAGGTATGTCGGGGCTGGCTCTCTATTGGTGAAGAGCGTGACTGTGAACCGAGAAGTGCGTCGGACCACGAAAATTTTCTGTCTGTCGTCAATCTGGCCTTCACCTCTCAGCGCCGTGACGAGTCACTGACAATGACATTTGGTTGGGATTCCACTTTTAAACATGTAACACGCCAGCCTCAGTTGCAAATAGAAGCCGGCCGGTGTGGCCAAGCGGTTCTAGGCACTTCAGTCTGGAACCGCGCTACCGCTACGGTCGCAGGTTCGAATCCTGCCTCGGGCATGGATGTGTGTGATGTCCTTAGCTTAGTTAGGCTTAAGTAGTTCTAATAAGTTCTAGGGGACTGATGACCTCAGATGTTAAGTCCCATAGTGCTCAGAGCCATTTGAACATTTTTTTTATTTTTTTTTTTACCCAGGTTTCAGCCAAAATAATTTGGCCTTCAGAAGCGAGTGACACTAAACTACTCCCGGAGAAGGCCAAATTATATTTATCTATTTGGCCTTCTACAGAAGCGAGTGATACTAAACTACTTCTAAAGAAGGCCAAATTATTTTGGCTGAAACCTGGGTAAAGTTTGGTTTCTATTTGCAACTGAGGCAGACGTGTTACATGTTCAGTTATCACAGTTGCTGAAAGGGCTGCACAATGTTAAAAATTCTGAAATTCCACCTTTAAACTGGTCACTTTTCCACGGTTGGATAGCCGGGGCAGGTTAGGGACTCACAAGTCGCCGAAGTGGCATCCAATTGAAAGAATTGCATCTGACCATTCAGCCACACGCAATTATTATATTTCTGACAGGTGTTCTGGTGCAGTTTTTCTTCCTGTCTTTATTTCGCATTTTAGATTTAGTACGCTACACAACCATCCTTACAACCCAAAACACGATAGCGGAGCGCCGAAATAGCGACTAGATTGCCGATTTTTCGAGCGAGTTTGCAGCTTTTCTCTTCAGAGCGGTTGCTTCAGATTTATAAGTCTCTGAGCACTATGGGACTTAACATCTATGGTCATCAGTCCCCTAGAACTTAGAACTACGTAAACCTATCTAACCTAAGGACATCACACAACACCCAGTCATCACGAGGCAGAGAAAATCCCTGACCCTGCCGGGAATCGAACCCGGGAACCCGGGCGCGGGAAGCGAGAACGCTACCGCACGACCACGAGCTGCGGACCAGATTTATAAGGACGCGGCCTAATAACAAAAATTATTTTGTTCAAAATTTTATTATTTCTTGGAAGTGTGTGTGTGTGTGTGTGTGTGTGTGTGTGTGTGTGTGTGAGATCCAATATGTCTTATATTTAATAAAATATTACTCAATTTTGTAGCATGTCTTATATGGGACGCTGGTTGAGCGGAACAAAAATTATTTCGTTCAAAATTCTATCATTTCCTGGAAGTGTGTGTGTGTGTGTGTGTGTGTGTGTGTGTGTGTGTGTGTGTGTGTGTGATCCAATATGTCTTTTATTTAATAAAATATTACTCACTCTACTTTATAGCATGTCTTATATAGGACGCTGGTTAGCGGATCATATACGAAGTTTGCAAATTTTTTAAAAAAAACTTCCCTTCGATTTTTTTACTATATTTTTGTTCTTACAGTAACTGATGACGTTCGGTTAGGGGTTACATTAATGTTGTGGAAATGTTCGAGGATGGAGCTCCGGCAGCGAACAGAGAATTTTTGTTTTTGATTTTAGACTTTCGATAACAGAGTGCTTAACGTTAGCTCTTCTGTGTCTGTTGCAGGGTTCCCGCAGCTCAAGAACTGCTTCACCTCCAGCGGTGGCTGTATGACAGGTGAGTCCGACGATTGCTACAGGTGCTTTACCCTCTGCGGCAATCAGACCCACAAGTGCGGCTTTCCAACACTCCATAATCTAATCAGCTGGGAGCGTACGCGCTCATATCATTACTTTTACGAGGCTGGAGGGTGGAGGGGGTGGGGAGGGGGTGCTGAAGCAAGATCCTGAACTAATTAAAAACTGTAAGGTACAAGAACTGTGAAATTAAAAAAAAAAGACGGTATACTGCTTCATATGCGGTAAACAAGTAACTAGTGTTCTATCGTTATAGCCTAGTACCATTCAATACAATTCACAGCTATGTTCACTTACCCCATGTATCCTAGCAGCGCATTTTGAAATTAGTAATTCTGGTGCTTTGGACGTCACCATTTTCACGCACAACGTCTTTGGGCTTTCCAACTGATGCGATTTTGAAGACTGAACGAAAAGCATGCGGCAGGAGTTACGATGAAGTATGAGTAATCTTTAGTCTACAAGATACGATGTTCATTGTGTGACACAAGATATGTTACACAAACAGGTAGACTGTATTTTTTGATGTATTGATCTTTAGCTTACACAATACAGCGAACTTATTGTTACACATATCCCTCTACCTTCTTCTTCTTCTATTCTGTACATATGTGACTTAAAGTTCCCAGCCACGGGTTCTGTCTGTATATTCGAGCTAATCTCAGGGTTTTCATCATTAGAAAGAATGATTGACGAGGAAGGTTTGCGTACATAATTTATTAACGAACCCGGTAATGCTTCGCAGTTGCTAAATATGTATGGAAAGTGGATATACATCCTAATGTCCTCCCCCCTCCTCTTTCTTACCACATCCTCCTCCCACTTTCTCTGTGTGTATTACCTCCTCCCCCCTCTCTCTGTCCATCTCTATCTCTCACGTCTCTATGCCATCTCCTCCCTCTCTCTTGGGTAATCGGCCAGGATCATTGGGTTTATGGTGCGTTGTGTACTTTCCCACTAGAGCGCGCCGCGCAGCGCTCGTCCGTCTCCACACTACGAGATGGCGCTGCCTTAGAGACGGACCAAATTCTGCTTCCGCCGATCCGCGTATTAATATGTAACGCAGTCAATGAGATTGCTGCTAACGTAAAACCTTTTCTCCTCGCGGATCACACTCGCGCAGTGATACCTGAACGCGCGAGGTATTATAACGAGTGTACAGACCTCCGATTAGTCAGTCTGCATTTGTCTGCACCAGTCTGTACGAGTCTGCATTAGTCTGAACCAGTCTATAGTCAATTTTCAGTCTGCGCCTAATAAGATTACCATATTCCTGTACATAGCCATGAAGAGAAATGTATAGACACTTTGTCAAGTATCAAAGATATGTGAGAATAAGATTAACGTACCAAAACCAAAGGAACTTCAGATTGTCAATTGTAAATAGCATCCAGAACCAAGTTAAGTTATTTTTATGCTTGTTATTATTTTAATAAATGTGTGTGAAAATTAATCAAGTTCTGTTTAAAGTGGGTCACCGTCAATCTGCTACTCTAAGCGTGCAAGTGGCATTTCTATCGTCTGACGTAACGGCAGAAGATAAACACGCCACAATAAGACCACGAGACATATTGCTGACACTCGCCTACTTCGTTAGAGCGACAAGTCAAATAATCAGATGGTGTGTGTACCGAGGGTCTTACAGTACGCACACCACACGGTGTATGAGAGAGAGCTCTGCAGCTGCTGCATCTGTGAAGATAGTGGCTTCAGTGACAGTACTTCGCATACTTTTAAGCTTCGAACGGGTAAGGTTGCAAAGTATTGGACGATTCAGATTTCGTAGTAATGTTCTAATCGTAAGTCGATAAGCCATAATTAAAATTTTCCTGTTTACTGTAAAATCGACAGCGAGGAAGAAAACAAAACAACGCTTGGCTGTGTATACAATTTTTGTTTGAAAATATATATTGGTCTACGACTTTGCTTCTGCTGTTTTGCAGAAGGTGGCAGTAGCGTCAAGTGGTGGTTAGAGAGCCTGTATAGGGAGAGAGTGGCCAACCGGACGATACGGGGCCATTTTTCTGGCAAACTGCGGGCGGGACTTTTAATGGCGAGTAGTGGAGTAGTGGAGTACACACTCACCGAATCAAAAGCACAAGACAATATGGCGAAATCATTCGTTAAATGCCTTTGTTTATAAGAATAATGTGTTATAATAATTTTCACACAGCCAATTTACAAGTCTGTTTTCAAATTTAACTATGTATATTTCAAGTTGTTTTATATGTAGCAAAAAGCAAAAACGATTTACTTCGCATAGTTAAGAGTGCTTGGTTGGTTTCCACAAGGCTCCTGTTTGACTTATGTCAGCCCTGTTGACTGCGACTGCCCACTGCTTTCGTCTTTCTTCATTGCGTGGAAATGCTAACACGCGAAATCCACCTTCGCCTCTATTGGAACAACAAAATGCAGCACAACCTGGCATCGTTTACGAACGGCTGGAGAACGAATTACAGATGTCAAAAACAATACTGAACAATTACTAACGTGTTTACTTCAAACATGTAGGCCTATCGACTTCATCACAAAACGCTTCATTATTTCAACTCGTATTTAAGATCGCAAACGCTAATTACGTACTAAAAACGATATACAACCCAATCGAACATGCATGCACAACGCATAACAAGTCTCTCGATAATTCAAATACCTTTTAATCGTTTCCAAAAGTCGTCTAAACTTCAATTCAACTCAAAAGCACCTCGAACATAGGAAGCGCGAGAGACGTTTGGCGCCATTTTTCTGCCAAAGCTAATCAATCAGTCATGGGCAACTTCACCTATGGCCACTCTCTCCCTATATAGGCTCTCTAGTGGTGGTGCAGTTGGTAGATCTTAATGTCATTCCGTAAGCTTAGGCATTTATAGACATAGCGCCGTCAAAGATTTAGTAGATTTGTGATTGCATAATCAAGTTATTCTGTATTGAATATGTTACTTTACGAGCCCAGTTCTTGTCATTTACGGAAAATCTGAATGATATACTTTAAAATGGAGAAATTTGTGGCTGAGGCTCGTAAAATGCTGGGTATGACGGATGGCGAGGCACCTATTAGTGAAAGAATTGTTCCAACTTTTCAAGAAAGGTGATTTTGACGTCGAAGACTCACATTAAGGTAGAAGATAGAATGTTTTAGAAGCTACTAAAAACGACGGAAACGATCACTGGAGCTCATTATAGAAAGCAATTAATGCATTTGAGCCGAGCACTGAAAAACAAGCGGCCACAGTGCAGCGATATGTTAAGGAGATTTTGCAGCATGACTCTGGGCAACCCCATGTCGCACAACCCGTTGAAACATACTTGGAGCCGCTGAAATGGCAACTCCTGCCACACCCACCGTATTCTCCAGACATTCGGTAGGTTGGCTGATATGGGGCAGGGGACCAGACAGCGAGGTCATCGGTCCCATCGGATTAGGTAAGAATGCAGGAGGAAGTCGGCCGTGCCCTTTCAAAGGAACCATTTGCCTGAAGCGATTTAGGGAAATCACAGAAAACGTAAATAAGGATGGCCGGACTCGAGTTTCAAGCGTCGTCCTTCCGAAGTCCAGTGTGCTAACCACAGCGCCACCTCGCCCTGTCTTTTCATTTCTCTCTCTCACTACCATCTTATGCACGATAGTTACGTTATGTGGGACTCCATGAAATTAGGCGAAATCACACGGCACGCGCCCATACTTGACGGGAGACACTATCTTCTGGTCACTTTTATGCGCTCACTGTGCGCTGAGAACTGAAGAACTGAGAAGAGTGACATGACGCTATCTACGGGCATACTGGATCCACTGCCTTGACACATCTGTGCAAAGCTATTTCGGATTTTCACTATCGTCTCCATTTCGCGACCGATCGCTCCTTACTTTCCGAATGGCCCTCGTCTATATCTTACAGATGTGTATCTTGCGTCCTTCCGAATGTTCATTAGAGTGTCATGTAAATTTTGTAAGTAAGTCAAGTACTTTTCGGTATTTTTTTACCAACGTTGATAACAACTTGTCTTTATATAGTAGTATAGAAAAATATTTTTTGAAAATTGGCTCAACTGTAGTGAATTAAGAACCTCTGCCGCTGTGAAAACGATGTCATTGCCTTATAGCGGTGAATGGCAGAACTCTTTGGAATCGTCTGTACATGTTATAAATTAGAGTCTCGTTCTTCTCTCTCTGCATGTGAAGTGAAGTGTTGGCAGAAGAGCCAACACCGTGTTGCTAGAGGAGGCCGAAATGCACGCGTTTAATTACACGCAGATTGGCGTGAGGTCTGGAACAAGGTCAGAGAAATAAGACTAGCAAAACAGGAGGTAACTGGTAGAATACTTTAATCCAGAAGTGGTGTACATCGGTCTGACGGTACAGGCATCACAAGTTATATATCTGTTGATAATGGCGCCTTGCTAGGTCGTAGCAAATGACGTAGCTGAAGGCTATGCTAACTATCGTCTCGGCAAATGAGAGCGTAATTTGTCAGTGAACCATTCCTATGAACGTCGGCTGTACAACTGGGGCGAGTGCTAGAAAGTCTCTCTAGACCTGCCGTGTAGTGGCGCTCGGTCTGCAATCACTGACAGTGGCGACACGCGGGTCCGACGTATACTAGCGGACCGCGGCCGATTTAAAGGCTACCACCTAGCAAATATGGTGTCTGGCGGTGACACCACATGAAGACTAATCTCAGGAACTAAAGTAGGCACTTTGATGTAGTCTTCAGTAAAAAGACAGACCGATTCACGAGGAAGGTTTGTATACACACACACATAAAAAGAAAGTTTTGCATCATCTCGGTTCCGAGAGTTCCGTAATCTGTACAAAAAATTGGAATAAAGACCACAATAATCATCATTTCCGCCCTTTTCATTGCTCATGAAAACCACACATTGCATGTTGTACCACCATACAGCGAGATCTTCAGAGGTGGTGATCCAGATTGCTGTACACACCGGTAACTCTAATACTCAGCAGCACGTCCTCTTGCATTGATGCATGCCTGTCTTCGTCGTGGCATACTATCCACAAGTTCATCAAGGCACTGCTGCTCTGCTCAAGGGCGATTCGGCGTAGATCCCTCATAGTGGTTGGTGGGTCATGTTGTACATAAACAGCCCTTTTCAATCTATCCCAGGCATGGTCGATAGGGTTAATGTCTGGAGAACATGCTGGCTACTGTAGCCGAGCGATGTCGTTATCCTGAAGGAAGTTATTCACAAGATTTGCACGATTGGGGCGCGAATTGTCGTCCATGAAGACGAATGCCTCGCCGATATGCTGCCGATATGGTTGCACTATCGACTATCGTACAGCCGTTTCCGCGCCTTCCATGACCACCAGCGGCGTACGTCGGCCCCACATAATGCCAACCCAAAACAGCAGGGAACCTCCACCTCGCAGCACTGGCTGGACAGTGTGTCTAAGGCGTTCAGCCTGACCAGGTTGCCTCCAAACACGTCTCCGAGGATTGTCTGGTTGAAGGCATATGCGACTCTCATCGGTGATGAGAACGTGATGCCAACCTGAGCGGTCCTTTCGGCGTAGTGTTGGGCCCATCTGTACGGCGCTGCATGGTGTCGTAGTTTCAAAGATGGACCTCGCCATGGACGTCGGAAGTGAAGTTGCGTACCATGCAGCCTATTGCGCACAGCTTGAGTCGTAACACAACGTCCTGTGGCTGCACGAAAAGCGTTATTTAACATGGTGGCGTTGCTGTCAGTGTTCCTCCGAACCATAATCCGTAAGCAGCTGTCATCCACTGCAGTAGTAGCCCTTGGGCGGCCTGAGAGAGGCATGTCGTCGACAGTTCCTGTCTCTCTGTATCTCCTCTATGTCCGAACAACATCGCTTTGGTTCACTCCGAGACGCCTGGTCACTTCCCTTGTTGACAGCCTTTCCTGGCACAAAGTAACAATGTGGACGCGATCGAGCCGCGATATTGACCATCTAGGCATGGCTGAACTACAGACAACACGAGCCGTGTACCTCCTTCCTGGTGGAATGACTGGAACCGATCGGCTGTCGGACCCCATCCGTCTAATAGGCGCTGCTCATGCATGGTTGTTTACATCAGTGGGCGGGATTAGTGACATCTCTGAACAGTCAAAGGGACTGTGTCTGTGATACAATAACCACAGTCTACGTCTATCTTCAGGAGTTCTGGGAACCGCGTGATGCAAAACTTATTTTGATGTTTGCATATTACAGTCACACCAGATAAGCTGGCTAGCTTGAGATATTTAGTGCTACCTGTGCGTACCTGAGGTAGGTCGTTAGTAAAATGTGCAGGTATTGATGTATCATTACTGTTAGAATTTGTAAATTGAAGGGGAAATGGGGAGAATGGACAGCTGCATTGGGACTTTGTGCTGAACGAGAGGCGACGAGTGCAAATATGTGCCACTTCAAGTCTTGAACCCGATATCCGCAAATGTGTGGACTTTCCCGGTACTCTCCCCGGCCGTCTCACATTCCCATTTAGCGCCACCATGCTTGCTACTTTTAAATTCCCGCTGGAGGTCGAACGTAAATGTTCACCCACACTAAAGGTTGTGGATTCATTAGAGGCAAATCGATCATATAAATGTGTAACTCTGTTCTTTTGGACATGCCCAAAAGAATAGAGACCACGCATGCACGTAATATTGTTAGAATATTTGTTTATTTGCGGACTCACGAACATGCTCACACACACAAAATCCCTTCCCTCCCCCTCTTACACACACACAGACGCAGAATTGCCGCAGTCACCCGCGTTTATTGAAGCACCAGCGAGTCGTTGCCTCGCCTAAAGCGCCCAAATGCTTCTGCCGCGAGAAGAATGCGAGAGGAGGCAACCCTCGCAGTTCATCGCCACCTCGGGTTGACTCCAGATGCAGCACGCGGACCCGGTGGACAAAAAGCGGTGATACCAATGAGCAGAATGGACGCCGCCGATGGCGGGGGAGGGGCGAGGCGAGCGCACAACGACTGCCCCTCTTACCTCCTCCCCAATTCCCTCTTTCTTGCACCCTTTCCTCTCGCGGTATTATGCCGAGGCGGGAGTCACAGAAGGAGGGAACCGCGAGCGATAAAAAAGCGCCGTCTTGTCTTGCGCCGGCGAGACAATGTCGCATCGGCGTGTCGTGACGTGACGTGACGTGTGCGGCTACCCGCACGCCCCCTCCCCCCCCCCCCCCCCTTCCCGCTGTGCTGACACAAACTCGCCCATCCTTTAGCCACCAAAAACCGCCTCGCGCTACAAGAAGCACTTGTCTAATTAAGGTCCACGCGTCTGCGCCCGCGGTATTCTCCTCACCCATCCCCACAACTCTTCCTCTCGCGTCTTTGTCTACGGCGCTAAATCCTGCACCGTTCGACAGTTGAACCGCCAGATTCTCTCCTCCGATCCTCCTCCCCTCTCCCATTCAGTTGCGGTCCTGAATCACCCTCCTACAGCAATTATTCTCACCATTTTACTCCCGGCGTTCCCCAACTTCCCATCTTTCCAGAACAAGAGCACACCTTGGCCATTATGTCTCTTCAAGACTCTCCTCGGCCTGTGTTGGTAGTTTCACTTCCGTGTTGTCTCCATTCCACCACCAGATATTCTGCTGTAGCAGCATTTCTTATAGTAACCGTAGTTACGAAAGCCCACTTCTCACATGTGTGCATAGCAGTGCCTTGGTATGAACTCAAAACTGGTCACGATAGACATACACGGTCTAGTCGTGTTAATGTGACCGCCGCCTATGATAGACTTCGACGTGCAATACCTACTTGTATTGCCCTGCTTAACTCGCAGGACAGGACGGATAGAATAAATTGTGGAAAGGGGCCAAAATAAGGGGCTATCAATTACACTCGAACATACAACTTTATTATTCGATCAAACATTACAAGAGCCCCAAAAAATTTTTTAAACACACAGCTTTAATCTTTGGGACTTAATTACTGACTGAAAGCCACTTTGCCGGCCGAAGTGGCCGCGCGGTTCTGGCGCTGCAGTCTAGAACCGCGAGACCGCTACGGTCGCAGGTTCGAATCCTGCCTCGGGCATGGATGTGTGTGATGTTCTTAGGTTAGTTAGGTTTAACTAGTTCTAAGTTCTAGGGGACTAATGACCTCAGCAGTTGAGTCCCATAGTGCTCAGAGCCATTTGAACCATTTTTGAAAGCCACTTTAATTTAAACATGGCTGGAGGCCAATAACTTAATACGCAAGCATAATCACAAATTTTAAAGGCAAGCCTTATCTTAAAACAGTTCTTTAGTTAGGCTGAAATAAACAAGTTAAATTCATATCGGCTAAAGGCCGAACACTTAAAACTCCAAAACATTAATTTTTTTTTAAAATACCAAAGTCCTTAAGCGAAACAGTTCTTTAATTTAGGCTGAAGGCCTTTAGAACAGCCGGCCAGAGTGGCCGAGCGGTTCTAGGCGCTACAATGGCTCTGAGCACTATGGGACTTAACATCTATGGTCATCAGTCTCTAGGCGCTACAGTCTGGAACCGCGCGACTGCTACGGTCGCAGGTTCGAATCCTGCCTCGAGCATGGATGTGTGTGTTGTCCTTAGGTTCGTTAGGTTTAAGTAGTTCTAAGTCTAGGGGACTGATGACCTCTGAAGTTAAGTCCCATAGTGCTCAGAGCCATTTTTGAACCTTAAGAACAAACAACTGAAACTCAAACCAGCTGAAGGCGAAGACTTAAAAATTCAATAGGTTGAAGTAAACAAATTAAATTCAAATCGGCTGAAGGATGAAGACTTAAAAATTGAAAAAAAAATTTAATTGCCAAAGGGCTTACTGAAACAGTACTTTAAACTAGGCTGAAGGCCTTAAGAGTAAAACAACTCTAAATTAAAATACAAAACCGGCTAGAAGCCATACAAGTACCAACACCAAGAAGAAATTAAAAATTTTAAAAAATAAGGCAGTACACAGAAGGGTGCCCAGATGTTCGAGGGTCGACCTGTAATTCAAACACTAAGGCTCGCTTAGGTGAGACAGGCAGTCGGGCCAACCATTCACGATCCGACGACAACCCAACCGACAGATAATCAGCGGACCCACCGACAAGATAACTTCCACTTCACCCGACCAGGGTACAACAGGGAGTTCAACGAAACAGCGTAGAAGATATTGGCGCCCACAACCAATCATACACGGAGCTGTCAAACTACACACCGTAGTGGACAGCAACAACGCGATGAGGAAACTACACTGCCCGAAATTTACGTCAACGGCCAGGGCAGGTAACCGGAATGTTAACGGCCCCAAGGCAGAACATTCCGCTGGTGCACTTCGATTCAAATAACCAAATACAGTGGAACTCCACCGGAGGGTGGCTAGTATTTTCCAATTTGAAAACCACGTTGTTGCTCGCGGGAATGTCCCAACAGCCGACAACGAACTCCAAACGAGACAATGTGAACAGTATTGACTTGCTGGTAAATTAAATCAATGCTCAACTTTCGTGTCCAGGCTCGCTGAGCCACGGACCTCGTAGTAATGGGAACAGCGCGACACACTCCGACACCGCCAGCGGGCCCCGGAAAAACTACCCCCCGCCGAGAATTCCTCGCTGCTCCACGCCAATCGACCGACTCCCACACATCGACACAGAGGCCGCACTAAAATAATTTGTCCATCAAAATCACACAAACTACACACAGTTTACAAACTGCCTATTGGCTTCTGTCTCGGGTTCTTCGGCCGACGTTCATCTAATGATTTTTCTGACGTTTCGCCAGCACGAGTGGCTGGCATTGTCGAAGCTTCACCCTCCATTGCCGGTGGTGAACTGGAGGCGAGCTCGCGGCCGCAGACTATATGTACCTGGCGCGCCGAGGTCCGAAGGCTTCTCCGCGGTCATTTCCGATGCGGTTCTCCTCTTGCTACCTGCGACGGTCGTTCGCTGCAGTACGGGAAGCCAGGATCCGTTTACCTTAAGGCTTTCCTCTTTCTTGTTGAAACTGTTCGCGTGTTTTTGTATTTCTACAGCTTCTCTGAACATGCGCGTGTGATAGTGCTTCTCTACAGCCAGACCTTCCGTGTCGGCGAATTTTATTACGTGGTCGGTCTCACTCAGTGCGTGCTCTGCCACGGCCGATTTCTCCACCTGCCCCAACCTGCAGTGCCGCTTATGCTCTTTGATCCTGGTGTTAACTGATCGTCCAGTCATTCCGACATAAACTTCTCCGCATGTGCATAGTATACGGTATATTCCCGACATTGCAAGTGGGTCTCTTTTCTCCTCTCGGCGAAGTAAGAAACCAGAAAAAGAAATGTCGGGTACGGCCTTTCTGCCATACATTCGCAGAGTGACGGACAGAATCGGCCGTATATTGCGCAAACATGGCGTAAAGACGATTTTCAAACCGACAAGGAAGATCAAAGAGTGTCTTAGATCGGATCCTGGCTTCCCGTACTGCAGCGAACGACCGTCGCAGGTAGCAAGAGGAGAACCGCACCGGAAATGACCGCGGAGAAGCCCTCGGACGTTGGCGCGCCAGGTACATATAGTCTGCGGCCGCGAGCTCGGCTCCAGTTCACCACCGGCAATGGAAGGTGAAGCTTTGAGAATGCCAGCCACCCGTACTGGCGAAACGTCAGTAAAATCATTAGATGAACATCGGCCGAAGAACCCGAGACAGAAGCCAATAGGTAGTTTGTCAACAAGTGGCCACGAAAGCCTTAACAATTTTGTACACACAGTTTCACGAACGCTACACGAAGAACTAGACAATGCTAACGGCAGTGACTGTACAATAATAGGGACGAATAACGAGTCAGCACACACAGCCAACCCATAAGCGATTGCCAACCAAATACACGTCGTCCGGCAAGACGACCGACCGACGACCAACCAAAGTCGTCCCCACTCCAATCATGGGTGTCGGCAACCGTCGGGCGAGTCATGCCGGTCCGCACCTCACTGCCGCCGCGACCCTACTGAATATCTGCCGCGAGTCAACTCAAACACTGCTGGGTCCGAACTAACTGCTGGCACGTTCCAACTGACTGGTCGACACACGACGACCGGGAAGTAATAGCAAATGGTCCAAATGGCTCTGAGCACTATGGGGCTTATCTTCTGAGGTCATAAGTCCCCAAGAACTTAGAACTACTTAAACCTAACTGACCTAAGGACATCACATACATCCATGCCCGAGGCAGGATTCGAACCTGTGACCGTAGCGGTCGCGCGGTTCCAGACTGTAGCGCCTAGAACCGCTCGGCCACACCGGCCGGCCCGGATGCTTTTGATCCCGTAGTGCAACAAGTCCATCCGTGAATGGTTGCGCTGTCTTACTGAAATTCGAGAAGTCGGAAATAATGCAGTGGCTTACCGACAATGATTCTTCCCACATGCCATTCGCGAGTGGAACAGGGAAGGGGTATCTGTTAGAAGTACTCTCCACCGCACACCATACGGTAATTACGGTAATTGGGGGAGTTAGATGTAGGTGTAAAATTAAGCTTCAGTGTACGACAGTAGCTCATTGTGGAGAATAATCCAATCGCTTAGCGCTGAGGTCCAGAGAAGGCTGTCACGGTGTCACGGACCAGAGGGGATCCGAGAGAAGAGGCTGCCGGCCAGCTCTCGTGGAGAGGCGGCAGACATTCCTGGGGACGAGTCCCGTTAGCGGGCGGACTGCGACCGTGTGGCCGGCGGCCTGGGAACCTCGCCGTTGTGAATGGGCCGACGCGCCGCCTGACGGCTGTCGGCTAAGACAACACAATTGTGCGCCATGACGGTGCTGGCTTCTTCCAGCCGGGCCTCAATTACCTGCCGCGCCCGCCAAAGGCGTCTCGCTGGCTTGTAGCCTGCGCTGTGGGAACCGTGGCGGCAGTAATGACCCTTCAGACAGTCTCTTCCCGGTGGTCCTCGCCATGAATGGGACGCGGGTAGCCGTCTGACGCAGCTATCTGCCCTCGCAGGGGCATCCTCTCGAGGTGCGGGCCACATTATGGAAGAACTACTTGCCACATATTAAGCGCTACGGTAAGATCTCAATTCGAAATGACTCACTCCCGAACAAGATCCTAATTTTCCTCTCGGGCACGGAGCAACACGTTAACCCGAATGTGAATACATTTGTGGTCACTGAAGTACACTATGTGATCAAAAGTATCCGGACACCACCAAAGACATAGGTGCATTGTACTGCCACCTACTGCCAGGTACTCCATATCGGCGACCTTAGTAGTCATTAGACATCGTGAGAGAGCAGAATGGGGCGCTCCGCGGAACTCACCGACTGGCTCTTCATAAACCACACATCACACCGGTAAATGCCAAACGACGCCTCGCTTGGTGTAAGGAGCGTCAACATTGGGCGATTTAACAGTGGAAAAACGTTGTATGGAGTACACAATGTGGCGATCCGATGGCAGCGTGTGGGTATGGCGAATGCCCGGTGAACGTCATCTGCCATCGTGTGCAGTTCCAACACTAAAATTCGGAGGTGGTGGTGTTATGGCGTGGTCGTGTTTTTCATGGAGGGGGCTTGCACCCCTTGTTGTTTGGCATGGCACTATCACAGCACAGGCCTACATTGATGTTTCAAGCACCTTCTTGCTTCCTACTGTAGAGGATCTATTTGGGGATGATTGCATCTTTCAACACGATCTAGCACCTGTTCATAATGCACAGCCTGTGGCGGAGTGGTTACACGAAAACAACATCCCTGTATTGGACTGGCCTACACAGAGTCCTAACCTAAATTCTACAGAACACCTTTGGGATGTTTTGGAACGCCGACTTCGTGCCAGGCCTTACCGACCGACATCGATACCTCTCCTCAGTGCAGCTCTCTGTGAAGAATGGTCTGCCATTCCCCAAGAAACCTTATGGTAGGCCAACACCAATTTGAATTCCAGCATTACCGATGGACGGCGCCACGAACTTGTACGTTATTTTCTGCCAAGTATCCGGATGCTTTTGATCACAGAGTGTAAGTTGACGTATGTTTTGATTGTATTGATTTAAAAGCTTAACATTTTGACACCGCCAAGGGACCTTAGACTTAAGCACTTTACATAAATTTCACCTTGCTTGTGTATTTTATGTATTAAACCGGGGACCTAGAAACGACGAAGAGGCTTCGTCCCGCCTTAGCCCTCAGTGGTTCACAACCCTACAACAGGCCACAGCAATCCACTCTTCCCACCGCCACTCCACACCGAATCCAGGCTTATTGTGCGGTTCGGCCCCAAGTGGACTTCCCCCCTGGAACGTCTCATACCAGACGAGTGTAATCCCAAATGTTTGCGTGGTAGAGTAATTATTGTGTACGCGTACGTGCAGACAGTCTTTGCGCAGCAATGGCCGACATAGTGTAACTGAGGCGAATAAGGGGAACCAGCCCGCATTCGCCGAGTTAGATGGAAAACCGTCTTAAAAACCATCCACATGCTGGCCGGCAGACCCGACTTCGACACTAATCCGCCGGGCGGATTCGTGGCGGGGGCCGTCACGCCTTCCCGCTAGGGAAGCACCGCGTTTGACCGCGCGGCTAGCCGGTCGGGCAATTTCACCTTGATAAGTATAACCGTTTCTGACGAAAAAGTGGGCTTTAGCGTCGGGCAGGTAGTGAGACGGACACAAAATTATCCTATAAGGCTTCCGTTTTCACCGACTGAGGTACGGAACCCTGAAAATGGTTAAATAATTATGTGGTGAGTAGTCTTGATCCTTCACGGTTGATACTGCAGTGGTATTTCCGGCCTGGCGGTCTAGCAATAAAGAGCGTGCATGTATGTCGAGAAATCATTGGATCTAGTCCCGGTCAGACCACGAGAATTGTCAGTGTTCCTCTCCTCTAGCCTTCATCTCTCAATGATGTGAAGAGTCGCCAAGAACGACACGTGGTTCGGATTTCGCGTTAGACTATAGGTCGGATAAGTGGTGTAAATTACGGAGCGTAAGTTGTCGATGTGGAGTCCAATTGAAGGACTCGCACTCTGTCAGTGACTCACATGAAATTATTATTATTGCTGCAGTATTGCGATGGGTGCTGCCATACACACAAAATATCATGTTTTACACCCTATCGTGAGAATACCAGATTGGCGGGAACCGCGAGTTGGTACCAGCTGCAATCGTAAATTTTCGACGGTTTGGCGATGTACGGTTAATTTTGGCTGCCTGCGAAGGCAGCGCAGCACTGGGCGGTGTAACGCACCGGACAACAGCTCCGGTGGCGCTGGTGGCAGTATTTGTATAAGTGACAAATTCTGCAATTGATGAACTAGAGACTTGAAACTTTCCATACAGCTCATAACTTGATGGTAGTGCAATGTTAACTCACTTTTCTGTCTAGTATGTGGCGGAGAACACTTTTTCTGTCTATTCGTTTGCTCGCTACAAATTTTACAATTGATTTCAAACTAATTTCCTGTTGAGCTAGACACTTCAAACGTCCAACATAGTTCAAAACTGTATGACAGTGCTACATTAACTAGCTTTCCTATTTAGAGTGTGTGATGGAGGGTACTTTGTCCACCACTACTATCCCCCTTTTCTGTGCCAGTCGCGAATAGTTCGCGGTAATAAAAGTTGCTAGTAAGCCTCCATATGAGCTTGGTCCTCTCTAATTCTTACCTTCACGCTCTTTTCGCGAGATATACGCACGAGGAAGAAATATATTGGTTGACTCGGGCGAAGAGAAACTGAAATAAATTTTTAATTTACCACATATCTTTGTTGCAATCTCATCAAAATATTTGAAGTCGATTGAAAAATTTCACACAGGCAAGACTAAAAAGTAGAAAATAATTATTAAAATAAAAAATCCTTTTAAATTAACACGTTTTTAAAGTGCACTAAAAAGTATAAAATAATTTCCTATAGCTCCATACAGCTTCTTAAGCCCATACAGCTATGACAATACTTGTGAAATTTAAAACGAAATATGTGGAGCACATATAATAGATAACAGCAAAATGTCTAGGGAGTAGCTGTCGTTGGGGAAAAATCACACAACAGTTCGTAACATTTGCAGTGCGAAAAAATTATTAGTGACTTAACTGACCTATTCATGTGTCAGTTAACTATTGTATTTGCCCCACGTTTTTCGTTTTCAGTTTGACAAGAATTGTCACACATATAAAAAACTCACAAGACAAATTTTCAGGACTTTCTGTATTAGGTTAGATATCTGGAAGACAGTAGAAGATATTATTTGATAGTTTTTAGTCCGCATTAAGAACGAGTCTTATTGAAACCTTTTTTGTTTAACTAACTAGCTTAGGGCTCGTTACTTCGCTCGCGTAGTCTGCCTGGTCCGAAATGGTTTTCTTTTTCTTTTTTTATCAAACTTTCGTGTTGCTCGCAAAATGTAACACATTCTAAACTTTTCACATTAATTAAGAAGCATGGTCTTTTCCGAATGTACTTTTGAGCAAAAAGCGATTCCGGTAGCTGAAGTGCAAGGTCATCTCCGTTCTTGTGGTGATACTTCCACCAAAACTTTCATCCCATCATACACATTTCTTCATATCTAACCGAGAAGTGAAACACCAATTTTCATAGATTAAGCTTTAAAACTTTTTTAATATAACGAAATATTTTCTTGAAAATTTTCAGCCCCTATTTCACCGAGAGCGGGCTTGAACTTCCAATAAACAGTGGAACTCGTATTTTTTTTAAATTTCTAACAGAGAAGCCAAATACAAATTTTCATAGATTTAGCTTTGCAAATGAGTTCATAATGATTATTTCATAAAACATTTGATCCCCTATTTCTCTCCCTCAGGGGCTGAACTTCCAAAAACACTAAGCACGTAATCTTTTATTTGTAACGGAGAAGTCAAATACCAATTTTCGTAGATGTTGCTTTAAAAATACTTCAGCAGTTCTTTAATAATGACTTATTTTCAAAAAGCTTTCACTCACTATTTCTCCCCACAGGGGTTAAATTTCCAAACCGAAACAAGTATTTCTTTATTTCTGACTGAGAAACCAAATAGCAATTTTCGTAAACAGGAATTTCAAAATTGTCTTAAAGCGAGATATTTTCATAAAGCGCTTCATCCCTTATTCCTCCTTGTTAGTAGTGGAATTTCGAAAAATCACTTGTTAAACGACGCCTACAGTATAAGATTAATAGACTCTCCAAATTTCAAGCTTCGGTCGTTATCGGTTTGGGCTGGACGATGAGAAGTTAGTGAGTCAGTCAGTCGGGTTATTGACTTGTTTGTATACAGATTATTTTCTCTTGTAGTTTCATAACAAACAGCTGGAGGAGGGGGGGGAGGCTGGGGGAGGGGGGAGGGGAGGAGGGGGGAGGGGGGAAGCTTGAACACGAAAGCGACCCACATTTACGGGCGTCCTTGCTGGCGTGCTCACTGGAGATTCAGTATTGAAGTCAACACGTACTTCTATTCTCTTGCAGTACTCAGACCGGCGGAAAGCATTCGTCGCTTGACTACCGGACCGGGTGGTAGTTCTCGGCCAATGAGCTGCCGGCGTCAGCTCGCTGCGAAGTGAGCCGACAGTGTGACGCCGAGGTGTCTCTAACGAGCTCCGGTGCCGACGAGACACGGCCGCTCTAATGGGCCGGCAGTGTCCGCCCATTATCGGCTCTAACAGGCGGCTCATCCGATTAATTGGTCGAGCTAATGTGGCGACGGTTGGCACCCCTGCCGCCGGCGCACTCACCCTGCTCCGTCGCCCCTACCTATCGCCGCTGCACGAGGAGGCTCCAGCCCTCCACCTGAAGTACACGAGGTCCTCCTACCTACCTAGATTCTGATCCTCACTCTGGACGCGTGATCCGGCAAGGCGCGGTGCCTTTAACACCTCGGTCTGAGGTGTCCCACACAGCACTCTAACGGTGCGATTTGACCGTCGTCACATTACACATTACACCAACGTTTCTCAGCCTGCGAGGCTCCACTCCCCCCCCCCTCCCCCTCCCTGAAGGTGGAGTGATCGCACTAAATTGGGGACTGCAAGCTTACCGTAAAAAAAAATTCATTAATTGATTAATTTTCTGAAAGGAAAGCATAGCAGAATACATTCTAACATAACAAAAAATTGGAATTGACATTTACTTTGACATGGTGGAGCTGTAATATAGGACTGTATCAGCGCTGCACAATGCATTTAATCATTAACTTTACAATGCTAAACTAGAAACAAATTTTATAGTTATTAGTGACTCTCTTGGGCCTGGCATACAGAGTAAAGTTTTTCGAAGGAGTGTTTAATACTGGAAATAGACTGAGTTGTTTTTCTTTGTCTAACTGGGATCTGTATTCTGTCTTCAAAGCAGCCATCACAGAAAATTCATTTCGCAAAGAAAGGACGTTGAAAATCCAAAACAATGACAGAAAAAAATGGCGACACCAACAAGGAGTTGTGCGAAATTACCGAAAGCTCGTAGGCGTATTTCTACGTCTGAAAGATGATGTCTATTCAGATTTCACGCCGATCGCAAAAGTAGCACCACTATGAGGATACAAACCAGGTTTGCTTTAAATACGTGTAGTTGCTTTTTTTAATTTAAGCGTAGGGCTAGGGCCCCCCGTCGGGCAGACCGTTCGCCGGGTGCCGGTCTTTCAATTTGACGCCACTTCGGTGACCTGCAGTCGATGAGGATGATAGGATGATGATGAAAACACAACACTCACTCCCTGGGCGGAGAAAATTCCCCGACCCAGCCGGGAATCGAACCCGGGCCTAGAGGATTGACAATTCGTCACGCTGACAATTCAGCTACCGGGGGCGGATAATACGTGCTGCAACGGTCGTGAACGTTACATATCTAAGATGTAATGTTAGTCAAGAATGCCTTTAAGGCGAAAACAATGCAGTTATCAACACCTCACCGAGTTTTGACGGCGTCGTGTAAAAGGGCTACGAGATGCTATATGTTCCTTCTGCGATATTACACAAAGACCTGGCAGGATTATTGCTTGCAGTGGTGGCCAGGAGAATGTACGCTCGCAAGAAGACCGGGTTCCGGACAGCCACCTGGAACTACTGACAAGGGAACCTCCCCATCGCACCCCCCTCAGATTTAGTTATAAGTTGGCACAGTGGATAGGCCTTGAAAAACTGAACACAGATCAATCGAGAAAACAGGAAGAAGTTGTGTGGAACTATGAAAAAAATAAGCAAAATATACAAAATGAGTAGTCCATGCGTAAGATAGGCAATATCAAGGACAATGTGACGTAAAGAGCGCCGTGGTCCCGTGGTTAGTGTGAGCTGCTGCGGAACGAGAGGTCCTTGGTTCAAGTCTTCCCTCGAGTGAAAAGTTTAATTTTTTATTTTCAGACAATTATCAAAGTTCATGCACTCAAACATAATCAACTTCGCTCTCCAAAATTCCAGGACATGTTCAGATATGCTTGGACATATGCAGGATTTGACGGTCTACACACGGAAAAATTTGAAAACGTTAAAAACATATGTTTTGACAGAGCACAGGGAAAACTGTGCGACTGTGAAACTGTTGCATTAATTTTTTGCAGTTTATGTGACAAACGCTTATGTTTTCATCACTTTTTTGGGAGTGATTATCACATCCACAACAAAACCTAAATGGGGCAAGGTAGAAGAATCTTTTTACCCATTCGCCAAGTGTACAAGTTAGGTGGGTCGACAACATATTCCTGTCATGTGACACACATGCCGTCACCAGTGTCGTATAGAATATATCAGACGTGTTTTCCTGTGGAGGAATCGGTTGACCTATGACCTTGCGATCAAATGATTTCGGTTTCCATTGGAGAGGCATGTCTACTAATCACACGGTTTTGCGGTGCAGTCGAAAAATACAGACACTAAACTTACTACAGTGAACAGAGACGTCAATGAACGAACGGACAGATCATAATTTTGAGAAAATAAAGAAAGTAAAATTTTCACACGAGGGAAGAATTGAACCAAGGACCTCTCGTTCCGCAGCTGCTCACGCTAACCACGGGACCACGGCGCTTCTTAGCTTACACAATCTTTCATGTTGCCTATCTTCCGCATGGACTACTCAGTTTGTATATTTTGCTTATTTTTTTCATAGTTCCACACAACTTCTTCCTGTTTTCTCGATTGATCTGTGTTCAGTTTTTCAAGGCCTATCCACTGTGCCAACTTACAAGTAAATCTGAGGGGGGTGCGATGGGAGGTTCCCTTGTGAGAGGGAAGACCATCGTGCTCGGCAGGTCGTTCTGGCGCGTCGTACTCCATCTGCAGCAGCAATCAGAGCAGGAATTGGCACCACAGTGACACAACGAACTGTTAAAAATCGGTTACTTCAAGGAGAGCTCCGAGTCGAGTCATGCATTCCACCGTCAACAAACCGACGCAATTTGCGACTTCAGTGGTGTCAAGCAAGAGCTCATTATAGTGCAGGATGCATGTCTGTTGTGTTTTCTGATGAAAGCTGTTCCTGTATCGGTGCAAGTGATGGCCTCGTTTTGGCTAGTAGAGCCTGCAGGCAACCTGTCTGCATGCTAGACACAATGGAACTACACCTGGAGTCCTTTCATATGACAGCAGTTGCAATCTCGTGGTTATCCCACGAACCCTGACAGCAAATTTGTACGTCAGTCTGGTGATTCGACCTGCTGTGCTGCCATTAATGAATAGCATTCCAGGGGGTGTTTTCCAACAGGATAACGCTCGCCCACATGCCGCTGTTGTAACCCAACGTGCTCTGCAGAGTGTCGACAAAAAAAATGGTTCAAATGGCTCTGAGCACTATGGGACTCAACTTCTGAGGTCGTCAGTCCCCTAGAACTTAGAACTACTTAAACCTAACTAACCTAAGGACATCACATACATCCGTGCCCGAGGCAGGATTCAAACCTGCGACCGTAGAGGTCTCGCGGTTCCAAACTGTAGCGCCTAGAACCGCACGGCCACTCTGGTCGGCAGAGTGTCGACATTTTGCCTTGACTTACTCCATCACCAAACCTGCCTTCAGTCGAGCACATATGGGACATCATCAGACAACTCCAGTGTCATTACCATTAACCGTCCCTGTATTCACCGACCTAGTGTAGCAGGCTTGGAACTTTACCCCGCAAACTGACATCCAGCACTTGTGCCACACAATGCATACGCGTTTACATGCTTGCATTCAACATTCTGGCGGTTAGGTTACACCGGTTATTAATATCCCAGCATTTCACCTGTGATCTTGCACTTTTCATATTACGTTACATAGGTAAATGTATTCCCGAAATTTCACTACTCTATACGAAATGCTCTTGTTTTCAGTACAGAAATCTCATCAACCCAACCCTGCCAAAAATTCAAAGAGCAATTTATTACTAAATTATCCTTTGATTTTACCACCTGCCGTCAAGTCTATGAAGACTACTCCGGCGTTGAGAGCTCTCCTGTTCTCCTGGAGTATTTTCCACCGCTATCTGAGCGATAGAAGAGGATTGATTTTTGTTTTGTCAATGTGTTGCAAAACAGCACTAAATTTGCTTGTTAGTGGTAACTGGTAACATTTGTAACTTTGCAGCTTTAGCGTCAATGTATTACATGTATGAGAGAAATGGGGGTGGGATGGAGAGGGGGAGGGGCCGATGAAATTTGTGATTGAAGATTGGGTCCCGAATACTGAAAGGTTGAGAAAAGCTGCATTATACTATCGTAACGGGAGATCCCACATGATGGTCAGATAAGATATAGCTGTTCCTTACAACTAAGAGGATATCCAGCTAGAACCAGTATTGCTACAGCGACACGGCACACGGCAAGATCTACCTATAGTTTGTTTTAAATGACATTAATATGGCCCCCAAATAATGATGTCGATTCATAAGTGCACATCTCCCGTGGATGTACTCACCTTGCATTCGTTTGTTGCCCATTATTGCATTTCAACGGCCTCTTGTGTTGATTCGCGTGATTTTTGTTATTGTTCTGTACATAAATAAGAACACGAGATCGGTACACTGGACTATTCTGCTGCCTCAGTGTTACCATCTTCACCCTAGGCAGAAACGATTGGAACTAATTTGCAGTAGTAACTGGTTCCGGCTCTGATATGAGAAAGTGTGAGCGCTACATACTCGTCACCACAGTATTAAGAGCTACGTATATTATGCAATATTCCATTCATAATTTGACCTCTGCGCAGACTGGAAAACAGCATAAAACTTTAAAACAACACATGGATGATATCTGTTAAACGAAGGTCGACTAATCGTGCGAGAGGTCGTAGGAAGAAGGTTTGATAAATGGAAGTCTGTATCACAATTATCAAACGTTTATCCAACTTAAAAACCAACGTTGGATCTTACTGCAAAATTAATCTTGAAAAACAAAAACGGGAAAAATAACATGAAATACTGGCGTTAATTATGTGTGACTTTGATTGACACCGTTAGTAGGAATGAAAGACGAACCAAGTCAGCGGTCCTCATCTGCGCAGCTTGCACATTCAAATAAATATTTAGGCTTTCTAGACACCACATTTACTAGATTGCATTCATAGAAAAGAGAGAGAAGAGCCAATGAAGAATGGTTCGTTTAATCACGGGATCGTTTAGTCGACGCGAGAGGGTTTCGGAGATGCTCAACAAACTCCATTGGAAGACGCTACAAGAAAAGTATCGTGGTCCAAGAAGCTTTATGGTGTTAAAATGACGACAGCGTACGCCGCAACAAATTACGCAGGAACTTCAGGAAGTAAAATACGTAGTTCGTCGTACGTTACGCCAATGCACAACAAGAGTGGAGCCTTGTCAGGCAGACACAATTCTGCTGTGATATGGATAACAGTTGCATCACAGTATGCTATTGAAATGGCGCGGCACCTGGGAACTTAGTCCAAAGCTGATGTACGTGGGACAATACGATTCTTGTGGGCAAAATGTCCAAACTGCACACAGAATGATCGTGAAATTCGGGAGGTATAGGGACCATATGCCATGTCGCGTTCAGGTTTAGCAAAATGTTGCCAACAATTTCATCTACGTTTCATAGACATGATTGATGCTGATGGCCACAGACGAAATGTCCAGTCAATCTTTTTGGCACGCTGAACGAACATCTGAGAGGAAAGAGATTTTGCAACAATGAGGACATCCTCACCGCGTTTCTCGGATGACTCCGTGACCACGGAGTGGATTTCTGCTGTCGAGGAATCGAACGTTCCGACCATTGTTTACAGAGACTTTGGGACTGCGTTGAAAGTTAGTTTCATACATCTTTGTCATTTTGAAGAGGAGGGCAGCATTCAACAAAAGTTCCTTGAATACCACTACAGTTTGTCATTTGCTTTTTGAAGTCTCCTGTTCCGCATATGGATGAAAATCAGAGATATTGGAGCACATACAGATCTTTACCCAAAATCATTCTTCCAATGCACCATTCGTGAATCCAGCAGGTGTAATATGAAATGGAAATGGAAATGAAGTCCCATGCTTCTTTACAGAGCGTTGTAATGTATTTGTGTATAAACATTTGTAGACTCATTTAAAGAGCCAGCAAGTCAACCACCGAATGGTTATTATCGTTGTTATTTCTATCGACATAATTATTAATTTATTTAATTTTGTTATCAGCGATAGGAAAACATCAAAGAGCTGATTAATTTATTTATAATTATGATTGCCATGTCCTCCTTTGGAAAGAAAGTTAGTTGGCCTTAATTATTATAGTCGATTGAATATTTGACTTGAATTATTATTCGCAGTTATAATAGAAGCAAGTCTTCGCAGAAAATGAGGAGTATGGTTGAAGATGTGACGGCAGTCTCCTTTGATCACGTGGCTCTGTCACCCGCAGCTCTCTAAGTTCACGGTCGCCTGTAAGAAACTTTATTCCGCCGGAGAGAAACAGCGAATCCTCTCGGTAGTTCGATGACAGGACCGCCAAATATTGCTGAAATGACCTAGATGTCAACATAGGTTCAATACAGACCATAGATGAAATTAAACAATCAGTAACCTACGCGTGTAAGCAGGTTTCATATAGGAGTCACTTCAACAACAAAATCACACAAAGTCTCCGACGATATCTCATACTCAAATAAGCTAATAAATGGAAATCACTTGAAATGTACTCAGCCAATCTAAGGCTGTTTTCTTGGAAGACTTCTGCCAATACAATCCCTTTTATATTTCATTAAAATGCTTTAAACGAAAAATTGTAGTTAAAGGCGGCCAATAATGGTCCTTTCTCCTCATATTCCTCAAACGTCCAACTAGTCAACGGCTAGATCAGCAAGAGTCCTTGGTTCAGCCTTCAATCCATCACATCTAATTTTCCAGATAGTAATACAACTGTCAAAGATGTTATGCATTTGCGCTGTCATCAATGTAATTCCGTGGTATTAAATACTTTTTTGCGTGTTACTGTTGAATAGTTCATTGACTCTTTATTACAACATTTGTTCACACAGTCGTTTTCCTTTTCATTTAAATATAGATACAAAGATATATTATTTAGGTAAAATAGGAGATGTACCATCCCAAAACACCATTGACGGTTTCCAAGGAATAGATGTACGTGTAAATGATAAAGAAGTGATTCTCCGCAGTTTATTTTGACTGTTTCCATGTCGCCGAAATGGAATTAGCATACTCATATCGCCAGTATAGAGCGGCTTATTACTGACAGTTGGCGACCCTGGCAGGTAAACCCCGGTGGCTGTTAAGCCGCCGGAGCACACGTGGGCGGCCCGCCACGTGTCTTAATTATTGTTTTCTGTCTGGCCGCGGAAACACGAGCCGGCTAGGACGGCGAGCTCTTCCGGCAGTTGGAGGGTCCGCCGGCCGGAAATCGGCCGTCAACGTCAGCGTCCTGACTGCCAGCTTTGCCCCAGCTGCGCCGTCGGCCTACTTTCCGGCTGCCTTCTCCTCATCACTCGCGATTATTTTTCGCGGCCTACGTCATGCAACTTACTGCTGCGTAACCTAACCTGACTGTTCACCTGGCTTTACAGGCGGCACACAGCGCGATGGAAATGTGCGACTGGTGGATTCTGTGGGGCAGAGCTATGGTATGGTCAATAGCGCTCTTGCACCAACACTGCCAATGGCACTAATTTTAGCATCCGGACGCTTATTAACGACGAATAGAAAACATCAGAAGGAAAGGTGAAATTCTTAATAATCGTTCGCTATGCTGATGTATTGCGATTTTTCTGGAGATGCAACAAATCTTGACTGTCAACAGCGCAGATTAATACTTTTAGTTGTTAAAGGCACAATAGGAAAATTTATTTAGCCTGTCAAAAAATCTTCTTCTTTTCCTTCTTCTTCTTGTGCTTCTTTTTCTTGTTATTCTTCTTCTTTCTTCAAGTGTTCGATATTTGCTTGTTACGTGCTTCTACAAAATTGAAGCTGCATTTCTTTTTGTCAGGCTGCGTTATGTCTGCTACGGCGTGCCATCTTATTACTTTGTGCACCCCGTAGTGCTCCACAAAAACGTCTTAGCCATTCATTCTTGTTAATTATTTCTCCATTTATTTCTTCACTCTTTTATGCTTTTAAGTCTAGCCGTTGTCTGATTATTGTACACCTTGTCATATCAAATAGACTACAGTCAGTTTGTCTTCTTAGAAACCTCATTTCCACAGCTTGAAGTTTAGGCGTTATTTTCGACTTTTATACTTACATTTATTCTCCTCAAGCCACCTTATGGTGTGTGGCGGAGGGTACACATGTACGCATAGCGCTTACCCCCCCCCCCTCCCACCTCCGCCTAGCATTATGTTGGTAAGAACCACCTATCTTTCATAGAGGTGTAGCTGGTGACGAAAAGTACATAATATAGAAGAATAATTCAAAATCGTCTGCAGCAATTTGAAGCAAATTTTGTGTATGGATGAAACACTATTTCTATTATTTGCATAACCTACGTATATATAAAGCCAACTGTACGTGTGTGTGTGTATTTATTTCCGCAATTTCTTACCAAACCCATGGATAAATTTAAACCTAATCTGACACATAAACAACGAACTTCACGAGTATCAGGACAGTGTGGTCTTCATAGCCTCCTAGCTCGAATAGGAGTGGAGATATGAAAAAAAAAAACAGTTTTTATTCAGCTCTTGCCATATAGGCCAACCTGCTCAACAGGTCTGTTGTGTAGGAATAGTATTGGCCAACCTTACAGAGCAGCCTACAAATAAGGGGCAAGAAACTGTTTTCCAGTCCCAGATGCACAGACAGCCTCCCATCATAGATATGTTGGAGTAGTATCAGCCTGCCTTATCAACCTGCTTCGCATGACAGCCTAGACATCAGGACGAAAATCTGTTTACAAGCCCCTGATATGTAGGCTGCCCTTCATGGCAGATGTTTTGTGGGAGTATTGCAATGACATATTATGTGGTGTCTGAAAGTGTAAATGGGCATTACTTGTGAAATGTTGAGATGGACAAAGAACAGGTGGACAAAGAGAGAGGAAGGAAGATGGGAATGGGTAGGGAGAGAGTGGGGCTGAAGGGGATGGACAGAGGGCTCAGGAGGGGATGAACAGACAGAAGGACAGCAGGGGAATGGAGATAAGGGAAGGAGGAGATGGATAGGGCGAGGTGGATAGATGAGATCGATAGGGAGAAGGGGAAAGACGAGAGGGATAGCGAGAGGGACAAGAGGGGATGTGCAGAGGGGGATTAAAGGTGGAGATGGAGATGGAGGAGATTGAAGAGGAGGTAGGTAGAGAGGGGATATTGACGGGGAGAAGGGCATGGACAGAGATGAGGGAAATACGAGATGGTCTAAGAGATGCGAAGGAGGAGATGGACCAAGAGAGGGTGTGGAGGAAATGTGCACAATATTTGTATAAAAATACTTTATGGATAATGAACCCCTACAACCCTTATGGGAGAGGGTGGGGGTAACAAGCTGTGACATGTTAAAATAATCGATAACGACCAACATTACTACCGATTCCGCTCTTTTTGCGTTCGCTGAGTTCTCTGGTGACTGGAGAATTTTGAATGGCTTAAGCGATTTGCGGAAACCAAGAAAAATCTAAATGTGGCCAGCCTGACGGGGTTTAGAAACGCAATCCTCCTGAAACCACCTCCAGTGCCTTACTACCACGCCGAGTTTGTCGGCTCCAGGCCAAATAAGAAATAAATTAAAGGAGACTTTGCTTAACAAGTGGAAAGAGAGCTAGCTTCATGCGAGACAAGTTACAGTCCACATTATTTTGCTCTCGGCCCTTCGGTGACAGACGAGTGTGTGGATATCTTTGGCGAGCAGTTAGGCACCTAGCTGAGGAGAAGAGCAAACTTTTAGGCCGTCGAGCCGCAAGTGGAGGCGCGGTTTGTGGCCTCTTTGTTTGCTTTTCTTTGTCATTAGCGGCCATTATGCGCGCTGATGGGCTGACAACGCCATTAAGGGCCGGCGCGAAATCTCGCGATTTACTTGCGACGAGCGCCACACAACGGGTCATTCTGGCCGAGTCTTCATCTTGATTGCGAGCACTAAAACCTGTACTTACCACAGAACGCAACGCCACCTCACTCAGCGGCCGTCTTCTGTCTCACGCAACACAGCCGTACCGCTTGTCGACGTCCGCATTGCGCTCCGTCCGTACTCGCCGCGTTTTGTTGGTGCTTGCACTGCCTTTAAATTACCAACCAGGTTTGCAATTCTGCGTTCATTTTCAGCGTTATTCGGTCAACGTTAATAAACTTTATGGTAGCCATAACGAGAACACAAAAAAATTAACCATCGCTATCCATCTATTGGTAAGGGGTCAACTTTGATGACGTAGAGATCAAATCAAGGGCGTCACACTAAACACATTTCAATCTCGCAAAATACATACGTCGTAGCCACTATAAGTATCCAGTGGAGTAGCAAATTATTCTAAATGTAACAAACACCAAAATCTGTGCTCACAGTGCTTGAGAAACAGGCAGTAATCCAGCTGAAGATGATACTGAAAAGTGCACACCTCAGTCTCGCAGAACACGGAAATGTCTGCGTTTGTAGTCGTACATGTTCAGCAGGTGTTTGTGCAGGGCGCCTGCCACACTCACGAACTTAACACACAAATGAACAAACAAGCGATTTTACGAACAGATGGAATCAAACACAATCGCACAAATGTAGAGTTGATAATTATTCACGTTGCTATGTGCTCATGCTGATGAAGTTGAATTATCTAAAAAATAAAGTTTCATTCAATTAAAAATGGCTCTGAGCAGTATGGGACTTAACATCTGAGGTCGTCAGTCCCCTAGAACCTAGAACTACTTAAACCTAACTAACCTAAGGACATCACACACATCCATGCCCGAGGCAGGATTCGAACCTGCGACAGTAGGAGTCGCGCGGTTCCGGACTGAAGCGCCTAGAACCGCACGGCCACCGCGGCCGGCTGATTCATTCAATTCATGTAATTATAAAGGACTGAGCGAAAGCTGACTTACCAGATCAATGTCACCTGTATTACACTGGAAACCCCGTCACAGAGAGACTACAATTCAGTGAGTGAGAATCCTCTGCCGATGTTTATTTTTAATGGAAAGGGTCGTCTCATCAGAACGTTGGGACGAAATGATGGAGAGAGAAAAGATTATCTTAAATACTTGCTCTGAATCAAACTTGTTCGCGCTAAAACTGGATTGATTTGCACTCACTTTCATTAAAAGACGTAAAAAGCAATTTGCGCGCAATTTTAAGATTTTTCTGCATCTCCAACATGATAATATCCAGATGTAAAAACGCTGCATCTGTGGGTCAGGCATCCAAAGTTCTATGGAAGACTCAAAATTGAGATGCAAACCACGTTCCAAAGTCTGGGCGACTCGAAAAAGGGACGTATACGGGAGAGAATCAACTTTTGATCCCAGTATGATGGATAACTGACGATAAAAGACATTCACAAATTGTGAAACAGACTCGCACATTGTGAGCTATGCCGCCCAAAGGCAACGTAAACGCCAAACGCGATGCTTACGTCAAAACAGTTGTATCCCATGGAGGTTCCTTCCCGTTATGAACTGTTCTACTGGTTACTTATCTATCCAGAGCGTGGCCATCTATTCTTTTAAACTTGAGCCAGAGTTCCTCTCCGTGCTCCTGACCTCTGCTGACAGTTTAAAGTTCCTCACTGAGATATGACGACTTTTTATCTAGCTGACTGAACATATACGTCATTCTGTCTGTTTTATTTGTCCTTTGTTCTTTGACAATCACTGTCGCCACAATCGCGTCATGGCCACTGATATCAGTTTCGATGTGGATATCCTCAAAGAGGTCAGGTTTATTTGTGGCCATCAATGTATTTCCATCATGAGTAGGGTTCCTAACTAACCGTTCTAGGTAGTTTTCAGAAAAGGCATTTAGTAAAGTTTACAGGATGTCTTATCATGTCCACCACTAACAAAACTGTAATTTTCCCAATTTATTGTTGGATGCTTCACAGTCTTCACTGACGATAACAGTATGACTGGGGGACTTACGTACAAGTGAACTGAGGTTTTCTCTGAAGTTTTCGGTTCGATTAGGAGATCAGTCTGGTGGGCGATAGAAGGATCCAATTATCATTTTATGCCGTTGTGACTGGTCATATTATTTCGATCACTCATGGTATGAGTGTGTAATTTAGGAAAGGGAAGTAAATGAAACAGCTACTGTATTTGCTGATAATGACACGAGAATTATTCAGTAGACGTGTTTTTCTCACTATCGCGCTCTTAGCCGAAATTATACAGTATGGTCGGGAACTGACTGAAAAACTTGTAAGATTGTTGCAGGGTAAGTTGTCCTGAGAAATAGTTGTGAAGAAAATAATTCGTTACGTTGCAACGTCTCCGAGTTAATTAGCATTGAAGTTAGCCAATCTGGCCATTGTGGGTGAAAATTCAAGTGATCCGCCAGATATAATCAGGGTCAGTTGTTCACATAGCTTAGCGCACGAGACTGCTAAGCTTTTGGCTCGTGTTCGATCCTTACTATCATCCCTCTCTTCTTCGATTTTAGAAAACCAAAGGAAGCACACATTTGGCGATACCGTCTGTGGCTGGCGACTTGAATTTCGGCGCGCAACGTCCTGATTGACTAACTTCAATGCTAATTCACTCGGAAACGACGCAATTTGTCGAATATTTTTCTTAAGATCTATCTCTCAGCACAACGTACCCCGTAACGTCCTTACAAGGTTTTCAGACTGTTTATGTCCCTTATGTTTCTCATACAAACATACTAGCATGTGTGTGTTACAATCAACAGTGTACCCAGGTCCTGACGGAGAGGGGTAGGAAAGGGAAGAGGGAGGCATTTGATGTGGTTTTAAGATTTCTAGAGAGATGGTTCTGGTACACTTCCTACTGGTCAATGTCTATTACAACTTCTTAAAACTTGCACACCTGATTTTTTCTGGGGGGGGGGGGGGGAGGAGGGTTTGTGGAAGCAAAAGGCCCACTTGCTACCATGAGCGCACCTACCCGCACCCTCTCCCACCTCTCATCCTCTCTTCACCATTGACGACACAAATGGAAGCAGGTGGTGAAACTGGAAAAAAATGTATAATTTATGTGAAGGAACTTCCCTTAAAGTTGATGTAGTGTTAATCCATGTCGAAAAGAATTTGCCTGAATTAAGGCGACTGTAGGAAAATAAATATTCATTGCAATAGCTTTTGGTACTGCCACTGCGTCGTTCCTCACACTGAACTTAAAACGACGGGCCCACAACTTGTATGGCGTTCCAGTCTTATGTATTCCTTCTACAACGTAGTACAACTACTGCAGGATAAACGTAATGACGGGGAAACTCTGAGATTGTATTTCGCCGCCTGCCACGCTCTCGGCAAGGCGCGGCGGGACTGCCCCCTCGCACGGTATCGATAGCCGGATCGACCCCTCGGTCGCGCAGTAACAGGACCCAGCGGCGCTGGCGCCGGCTGGTAACGAGCGGCCCGCGCTGCCCTGTTTCCTCCTTTCCTTGTGCCGCGCCGCTTTTTTGGCCCTTTTTCTCCCTCTCGCCCGCGCGCGGGCATTTTTTCCCCGCTAACGGGCTGGCCAGTCCGGCCGGTGCCTCCCCCCTCGCGCAGTATCGACCAATTATATTCTTCCGCGGCGATTGGTCATCGCCGGGCCGGCCGCCCGGCCTGCCTCTCGTTCGCTTGTTACGGATCCGGGCGCCTGCTCAGGCCTCGCCTAGCGCGCTCGCCGGCTCGCAGGGACGAAAATAATAAGACGGCAAAGTGGCTTCATTTGAGCCGGGGCCGCCCGTGGAAGAGTCGCCGGGCCGAGAAATCGATACTCTTCGGCTGGTTCGACCCGCTGTGCGGTCGCGTTAAGGCGAGAGGGGAGTCCCCGACGGCCGCCTTGGGCCGAGCACAACACATCTCTCTGCTGTCGGAGGCGTGTGTGCAGTTCTTAGCAGTCAGAATCCTCAACACTTATGGAAGGGCGTGCGACGTGAAGGTTCACTTACCAAACCCCTCAGCTTCCGATACCGTCATGGGAATGGTTATTGCTATGGTCTTCAGTCCGAAGGCTGATTTGATGCAGCTCACCACGCCAGTCTTCCTGTGCAAATCTTTTCATCCCTGAATAACTTCACTTCATCTCTGCATAAATACTGTACTGAAACCCTCTACAATTTTTTACCTCTGCGCTTCCCTCCATTACGAAACTGACGATTCCTTGGAGCCTCAAGGTATGTCATATCAAATAATCCCTTCTTTTATTCAAGCTGTGCCAGAAAGTTCTCTTTTCCTACATTCGGTTCAGTACTTTGTCACTAAGTTACTCGGCCTATACATCTGATCATCATCATTCTTCTGTCGCACCAGCTGGTGTGGCCGAGCGGTTCTAGGCGCTACGGTCTCGAACAGCGCGAGCGCTACGGTCGCAGGTTCGAATCCTGCCTCGGGCATGGATGTGCGTGATGTCCTTAGGTTTCAGTAGTTCTAACTTCTAGGGGACTGAGGACCTCAGAATTAAGTCCCCTAGTGCTCAGAGCCATTTGAACCATTTCTTCTGTAGCATCGCATTTCAAAAGCTTATATTCTCTTCTTGTTGTCTACATTTCACATCCGTACAAGGCTTCACTCCAGACGAACACCTCCAGAGAAGGCCACCTACCGTAACAGTTTTACACAAATAGCTAAACTCAAAAAATGGTTCAAATGGCTCTGAGCACTATGGGACTCAACTGCTGAGGTCATTAGTCCCCTAGAACTTAGAACTAGTTAAACCTAACTAACCTAAGGACATCACAAACATCCATGCCCGAGGCAGGATTCGAACCTGCGACCGTAGCGGTCTTGCGGTTCCAGACTGCAGCGCCTTTAACCGCACGGCCACTTCGGCCGGCAGCTAAACTCATCCACTATTTTCAGTGTCTCGTTTTCTAACAGGATTCTTTCAAAATATTTCTGACAGTCGTTCCAACTTAACATGGCAGCAGGGAAATTTTCCAGATTAGAAAGTGTAGTCGTGAAACCTCTTCATAAGAAAGGCCACAAGACAGACAGAAATAATTATCGTCCAAATTCCTTACTGACGTCTTTTTCCGTAATATTCGAAAGGGTAATGTACCTAATAGCAGTCCCATATTTACGTAAAGACGACTTACTTACTCGACTAAGAACACCATTTATGAATTTACTCACCAAATACCGCAAACCTTAAATAACAAAATATTGTCACTTGATGGTTTTGCAAGACGTCTGACTGTGTAGATCGTCTTACCCTCTTAGTCAGAAAAACTTAAGTTTTATAGCATTAATGGCTTTACACAAAATTGGTTTGAGTAATATGTAAAACACAGAATGCAAAAAGTAGTGCTGAATAATATAAATAATTTTGGAGGAAGAGAAAAATTCAGTGAAAGGAAGGAACCCACAAAGGGTTCAATTTCGGTTCCATTCCTATTCCTTAAGCTGTATGTGAATGGCCTTCCACTTGGCATCCATCAAGGAGAATTGGTTTTCATTTTTTTTTGTGATACCAGTCCTATAATAAATCCATTAGAACGAAATCAACAAACTGATTGTCAATTATGTTTCCCAAAGAACCATTAAGTGGATCTCCAAAAACTGAATTATCCTTAATTTTGATAAAATACTCTATATTTAGTTATGTACAACAAATAGAGTCTACCAATAATTAATTCCAGGGTATCAACTCCAGCAGTTAAACAGGGTAAATTGTTTGAAAGTTTATGATGTACAAATTCATGAAGACTTGAGCTGAAAGAAGCATATTAGTGAATTCCTCGGTCAATGAAGTTCAGCTGCTTTTGCTTTTCATATAACTGCTAAGCTTGGAAACAAACGAGTCGACAACCTTCTGACATATTTTGCATATTTCCTCTTAATAATGCCTTATGGAATAATTTTTTGAGGGACCTCATCACTTACCAAAAAATTATTGATTACAGAAATGCGAACAGTAAGAATAAAATCTGATGCTGAGCCGCAGGCGTCATGTGTGTGCCTCTTCAACGAGTTAGGATTTTAACTGCACTATTACAATACATATATTTAGTAAAGATATTACTCATAAATAACCCATCACACTTTGAGAAGAAAAAATTACTTTTATTATCCGTTATTGACGCTAGCCGTGTCTGAGGCAGTAGTTTCAATAAGCAGAAACAAAAAATTTTGCCCAATGGCATATTATGTTTAACGTGTTGTTTTAAATGTAGCCTAAAATCATTTCACCTGGACAGCTCCTTCAGTTCCACAGATTAATTTTTTATTTAAAAACTGCTAGCCTGTAAAAAAATCTTTGTTTTTAAGTATAGTTTCATGAGAGCTTGAATAGGGCTAAAAAACAATATATTCATTAATGTTGACACTAATTATGCATACATATCCTGTAAACTGCCTCATTCTAGATCATTTCGATAAAAAAATCGTTCAGCTTATGTATGGAACTAACTAGATAATCAGCTCAACGTAGCCTATTTTGATTCGACTACATCCCATTACCCTTCTTTTGCTTTTATTGATATTTATCTTGTAATCTCCTTTCAAGTCACTTTCCATAGTGCTATGCCATTTGGTGTCTCTGACCGAGAAACTTCCAATTTGTTATTTCTCCTCGCTGAACATTAACCCGCTTTCCAAATTCTCCTTAAATTTTATTTAGTGCTTGCTCAATGTACAGACTAGATGACATTGGGCTGGGGCTACAACCTCATCTCACTTCTCATCAACGACTGCTTCCCTTTCATGCTCTTCAGTTCTTATAATTACAGTCTGGTTTCTGTACAAGATGCAGAAAATATCACAAAAGAAAAAACACATACAACACAATATTTTTTATTTTACAAATCGGTTTTTTAGTGTTACAGAATCTTCAGATACAAAGATAAATATTTGTGGTTGTGAAATTTTTGAGAGTATTGTTATTTTTTGAATCAACTAGACGAATTATTTCGGTATAACGTGACGTAAAGCTATTTAGCTTAGATGAAATATGTGCCACAATAAAATAATGAACTTCATAAAAATTATAACAATAGTTCTGTGAAGAAAAGTAAGTTGAACAACATACAGGATGTCTCAGAAACCTTGTGACAAATTTCACAGGGTTGTAGAGAGTGTGTTCAGGAACAAATCTAGGGTAGGAACACTTGCTCGGAAACGTCGTCCATCGACGATACAGAGCGTCGAAGTTATAGGCTCCTGCGCCTGTTACTAGGCCAACCCTTCTGCAGCAAAGGTGGCTCTGTGTGTTGACGCGCTGTAGGTGGAACGTCACGCAATATAACTGTGTTGTTTGTTGTTCAGTGATCGTGATAGATTGCCACGATCGTCAGTGAAGAAGATAGCTGCTACATAATGACATTGTCTCCTGTGAATGTGATATTCTGTTGGCTTTGCGGATGGCGATTCCAGACACAGGTTTCCCATCTGCAGATTATGTTTCTCCTCCACACAGGAAAACAATGGAGGTTTTAGAGGTTTCCAGGAGAAAAATAAACTGCAGATGGGAAACCTGTGTCCGAAATCGTCATTCACCAAGACAACAGGGCATCGTATTCGCAGGAGACAAGGGCTTTTTTACTCATGTCATATCACAGAAATGTGCGGTGTCTGTTCTTTCCTTTCGGACATGTCAGAACGAACAGACACCACACATTCATATAACTGATTCGCCTCGATGGGCCATGAATGCACCATCTTCAGTGCGGATGCCCAATTACTTTCGACCTCCTGCGGAAATATCAAAGTAGCGAGCATGGGGAACATGGACGGCGATTGTCGAGCTAGTTCCCGCTGTTGTTTACGGAACTGCCCAGTAAGCGAGATATCCTAGGTTCAAGCTCTAATTGCCGGACGCTGTGGCCGAGCGGTTCTAGGCGCTTCAGTCGGCCGAGCGATTCTAGGCGCTTCAGTCCGGAACCGCGCTGCTGTTACAGCCGCAGGTTCGAATCCTGCTTCGGGCATGGATGTGTGTGATGTCCTTAATTTAGTTAGGTTTAAGGGGCTCCGGAACGCCCTATACTTGCAATGTTAAAATAACGCTTATAAATTACATCTTTCCTCACAAAGTATTTGAGGTAGGAAGTTGAACTTTTTACAGATTATTTATTGGAATATGGGCTACAACTTAACACAGGGGTTTTACAAAATTTTAGTTCAGTTATTAAAGATGGTTTTTTTTCAAATGTAATGAAAATTCACAACATTTTTTGCAATTTTTTATTTATATATTCAAAAATATACAGTTTTTTGGAAAAAGGCTATGTTAAATTATGCAGAAGGTACTGTGTAACATTTACTGAAAGTTTGAAACAAATATGTTCGGAAGATCCTTAGAAAACGTGTAATTAGTATGAGAAAATAAAAGTTTTGGGAATCGAGCGACAAAGATTGGATTAACTTTTTAGTGCATTCCAAGTCCATAGGATGGATTATCTTCATCCTCTGCAAACTCCTCCTCCAGCTTCCTCTTGTTCCTCCTCCTGTTTACTCTTGCTTGTATTTCTAGACTCTTTACAGCCCTGTCTGCAGCCCGAAGGCGTTCCTTGTCTAAAGTAAGCATCGCTCGTACCATGTTAGAACCTATCTTCATTCCCATATTTCTAAATACCTTGCACCTTACAATGTTGCCATCATTGAAAGTCGCAACAGCATCATACACACCAAAGTGTTTCTATTCCAACAAATACAGTCTTGGGGATTCTCGACCATATAACATTATTTACACTTTCATTGGGGTTTTGAGTTTTTCCGTGAATACACTTTTTCAACAGTTCAGGTGCTGCTAAGTCTCTGAAAATAGGTTTTATCACCTCCATTACTGCATGGGGCAGACTATGCTTATGAGTGTACACTTCACCAGTTAGCAATCCTTTGTTATATTTACACCAACTGTCTTCCTCTTTGGGACACAAGCTATGTTGGGGATTTTCATCGTCTTTATTGTTTACAGTAATAACACTTACCTTTGGCTTTCCAACATTTCTCCTTTTCTTAAAAGCCTTCAGAGGATTTCTAATAACTTTACTTTTACTCATTATTATACTTCAACAAAACAGAGACTCAAGAAACAGAATAAATTACGAATATTTTCGAGATAACGACAGAGTAAATAAACATGAAACAATCGACAATCACACCAGCGATATATATTGAACCATCACAGGTTAGCCACAACACATACTTTATCTCACATCACTAAAATGTACCTGATGAACACGGACGTTAATAATAACACCATTTGACAGCAGTTTAACAGCGCCACAGTGGGTCACGCCCATGTAGAACACATTTCAAAAAAAAATGTAAAAATAGTTGTAGTCTTCGGAATTGAATAAATTATATATCTATTAAAAGGTAATAGTCTGCAGATTCAGTAAACGCAAAAAAGTAAAAATTGAACTTTTCATGATTTTGAGCCTTTCCGGAGCCCCTTAAGTAGTTCAAAGTCTCGGGGACTGATAACCTCAGATGTTAAGTCACATAGTGCTTAGAGCCAAGCTCCAATCCCGCATCAACTCCCTTTTCTTTCCTTTCTCCCATCTCCATCTTCAATTTACGTAATAAGCTAGCTCTGTGTTCTTCACTGGTAGGAGTCAGTCTCGATCACTCAGTAACAGACAATACAGCCAGACGTTCCGTCAGCGTACAAAGTTACTGCAGAGGGACCGACCTGGTGGCAGGCGCCGGCCAGTCCAACTTCGACGCTCTGCAGCGTCGTTGGATGACGTTTCCCATCCTACATTTGTTCCCCGAGACACCATCTTCAACCCCTCGAAGTTTGTAGCGACATTTTTGGGACATCCGGTATAGTAAACTTGTCCTTTAAAGGACCAGTATTACACACAGGAAAAACATTACAAATGAGACTAAACAAGTGAGAGAACTAGAATTACAGTAATTATAACTACAAATGCAGTAATTGTGTACTTTTCCACATCACTGTCTAGAGTCCACGTAAAAAATTTACTAAGCTGCTCGTCTAAATATTTGTATCCGCCAGCGTTAGCTTACCAGATGCGTCGTGGCTGGACTGACGACGTTGGGATCGCGGATTTACCGGGTGATCAAAAAGTCAGTATAAATTTGAAAACTGAATAAATCACGGAATAATGTAGATGGATAGGTACGAATTGACACACTTGCTTGGAATGACATGGGGTTTTAGTAGAACCAAAAAAAAAAAAAAAAAAAACACAAAAGTTCCAAAAAATGTCCGACAGATGGCGCTTCATCTGATCAGAATAGCAATACTTAGCATAACAAAGTAAGACAAAGCAAAGATGATGTTCTTTACAGGAAATGCTCAATATGTCCACCATCATTCCTCAACAATAGCCGTAGTCGAGGAATGATGTTATGAACAGCACTGTAAAGCATGTACGGAGTTATGGTGAGGCATTGGCGTCGGATGTTGTCTTGAAGCATCCCTAGAGATGTTGGTCGATCACGATACACTTGCGACTTCAAGTAACCCCAAAGCCAATAATCGCACGGACTGAAGTCTAGGGACCTGGGAGGCCAAGCATGACGAACGTGGCGGCTGAGCACACGATCGTTACCAAACGACGCGGGCAAGATATCTTTCACGCACCATCTGTCGGACATTTTGTGAACTTTTTTTTTTGTTCTAATAAAACCCCATGTCATTCCAAGCATGTGTGTCAATTTGTATCTCTCTATCAACATTATTCCGTGGTTTACTAAGTTTTCAAATTTATACTGACTTTTTGATCATCCTGTACTTCAGACTTTGCACACCTTTAGTAGGCCATTAAAACAACATAATGCGCAAGTATTAAAGCGCACTACCCTGGAAATTCCGAGAAAATTGCTAGAGAAGTTTTAAGCGTCTATTATGTAAGTGATGTATCTGTGCGTAGGTGCCTGCTTTAGAGTTAATGGTGGTCAAGTGATTAGCGTTCGAGAGTCGTAAGACGAACGTTTATGAGGCCTTGGTTCGACTCCCACTCAAACCTTCATTTTTGTAGCACAAGTGTAAATTCTGTGATATTCAAAAACTTTACATTTACACTATTCGTTCGTGCTGCATTAGCAACGTCTCATCGCTGCGCAGGTTAACTGCCAAATGCGTCTGTATCTGCAGCTCGAAGCGTCCAGGTGCAAAGTAGTTCCCGGTGCCTAACCAGAATGCATGTATAAGGGATTTCGCAAATCACCCAAATCGCGACAGGCATACATTTTCAGGAAAATTCTATGCGTTTCTTCATGAACTTGTCGAGAGTTATAAATATGTTTTTTCTCATAATTAAATTTAATTAGAAGTAATAAGTAGTCAAATAACATGAAATTCACTAAAACATCATGCAAATGCACGTGGTTTTTTATATTACCTCTCAAATGCCACATGAATTAAATGGTATGACCAGGGAAGAAAAAAATATAGATTAAGAACTAAGTTTGAGCGGGAGTCGAACCATTGCCTCATATATGTTAGTCTTACGGAGCTCGGACACTTTTACGTATCTGATCTGCCCTACGAGACATTACCCACCGAAAACCTAATCTTCGCAAATGACACATTGGACGCGACCTGGCTCACCTTCCTAAATTGAATATTAACCACGTCAGTGGAACAAGTGCCAGAATACGTAAGAAACGTATGGTAATGAACGTCACAGGCAAGCTACAGGAACTTCAGCCTCAGCTGCAGGTTTAATTTTCGACTCGTATACAATAAACTCAACCGGAAATTAGAATACGCGTACCAGACTAGTCACAACAGCACCAACTCGAAGCAATGATAGACGGCACTTGTCGCTGAACTGTTCAAATGGCTCTGAGCGCTATGGGACTTAACTGCTGAGGTCATCAGTCCCCTAGAACTTAGCACTACTTAAACCTAACTAACCTAAGGACATTACACACATCCATGCCCGAGGCAGGATTCGAACCTGCGACCGTAGCAGTCGCGCGGTTCCGGACTGAAGCGCCTAGAACCGCTCGGCCACCGCGTCCGGCCGCTGAACTGTGATAACAATAATTTAAGATTGGACTACAAATCAAATTTTGTAGTTTTAAGAAGAATAAAAAAACATGATAGGAAAGATTTGTTAGTGTCGTCACCGATTGTGACTGGCGGTGAATACCTCGGAATGGTTTCTTCCAGCTGTTGACATCCAGTCACAACAAAAAAGTTTGGTTAACTGTTGAACTGTGATGTAGCCTGTAGGAATAGTGCAGACAGCAGTCACCACAACCGTGATGTCACTGACACGTTCCAAATACACTAACAGTGGTAAAGAACACAAATCAGCATGGAGAAGCAGTATTTACGGACGCTCGAATCAGCCCATCATCGCCCAACAGCCGGGCAGTGATGTGACGTTGAGAGCGCGCCACTCTGCAACACACCAATACAGCAGATGCTTCTGCCTGAGACGGGAGATGAACTCCCCTCTGGGGAGACGCCGTCATATTCTCCGCGACACCTTCTATTGACTGTAATCAAGGCTCAATAATGAAGTCCTTGCAACCGTCATCGGGCCTTCTCCAACTGCACAGCATCCTCCCTCAGCAGAAAATCCAAGCCCGAACACTTTTTTTTAATCCCATTTTGTTCGATTTAGTTCGTTGCATCTGCTCGGAGCGGACGTCGCAAGACACCTGTTTCAGTTCGTCGTTGATCCATTAACTCAGTGTTTTTTTTTTATTTTATTACAGAGGGAAGTTAACCTTCTGACCGAACACGCTGAAATACCGTGCCGGCACCACTTGACCACAGTCAACTATATATAACACCTAACACTTACTCACAGATAGTCCGTTACATAATAGACACGTAAAACTTCTCTTGTGATTTTCTCGGAAGTGCCACAGTAGTGCACATTACTACTTGCACATGCCCTACTAATGTTCGAAGCAAATCCGTGATCCCGTCGCCTTCCCTTGTAAGTTACCGGCACGGACAGGAGCAGCGGATAATCCTGCGTGCCGGTGTGGCGAGAGTTACACACCTCGCACATACTAGTCGTCTGTCAGACCAACACCGACTCAAAGGAAGGCCTCGGCGCTTGTTCGTGACGTCACGTCAGCTAGGCACGGCGAACGCCAGGTCTGTTGCAAGCATACTCATAATGGTGGTGTCTCTGACACAGGAAAATGTGAAACTATTGGCGGTAGTTGACCAACACACATTGTTCTGAGAGATTTCTGCAATCAATTAATTGTGCAATTCATCACACTTCTTAATAAATAGTGTATCCCTGATCTTAAATTTCCACCTGTTTTAAGGATTGACATACAAAAACAACTTCATGGTCCAGCAGCAACATAATTCGTGCTTCTTTACCTTATTTGTAAGTCTGAGGAAGTTACGTTTGTACTGGGTTGCTTTTACATGAAACTGTGAACATATTGGTGCTCTTCTTTAGGTATCTTGGTTGACTATGGGGTAAGGAGCACTGAATGTTGATGAAATATCTTGCGATTTTACACGTTGGGGGAGGGGGTGGGGGACAGAAGAAGAGGCAAAAGAGAGATACTTGTTTAATCAAATAATTTTTTTTTATCTTATAAAGTTTCTCCTTTCAGTTGCAAGAGGGGAATATTTATCTTCTCTAATGTGCATGTTTAAAAAAGTTTAAGCTCAGCAGTATTTTCGATGTATGAAGCTATTTTGTTTCCTGTTTAGAATTCCTTTCGTTAAAAACGTCTGTAATCTAATGACTGGCAACAGTTGGACATTTACACATGTAAATTAGTTCACACTCCCAGTGACGATGTCAAACGAAAATAAATAAATAAATAAAAGAAACGAGTTAATTGTAAGGGGGTTGGAGTAAGTTTCGATAGTAAAATGGATCAAGTAAATATAGTCACTTGAATGTAAAATTTCCGAAGCTTGCAATGGGGCAAAGCATCTTCTCATATTGATCTACGTTTGTTTCGACAGGATTCAGTAATACAGAACTATGATCTTCATTTGCAGCTTTACGATAGTAAGAAAATCTTTCATCCAAATAAAACTGCAGAATCCAAAACAATACCAAACATTTTGTCCAAAAATAAGAGATTTATAGTGATAAGCAAGCCCAGGCGTTTCTGCCTGCAACAGACCTGGCGTTCGCCGTGCCTAGCTGACGTGACGTCACCAACAAGCGCCGAGGCCTTCCTTTGAGTCGGTGTTGGTCAGACACGCACGATACAAGGCGAGACACAAAGAGGACTAACAAGGCGGGCGTGAGGCTGTCTGTGTCGTCTCGACCTGGGGCGTGTGCTGCTGCGTTGTTCTCTTCCCTTCTGTCCTGACTGCACGCCGCTTCGTCACGGTGTTTCTTTCTTTCTCCCGCTTAACCATCGTTCGCGTCTTCTGTTCCCAGTTCCATACAGAGTGCGTAGCTACGATAAGCAATTCATCTGCAACATGTAATAGTGCATTCACTTCAAATTGGAAATTTGTGATAAGGTCTTACGGGACAAAACCGCTGAAGTCATCAGTCCGTAAGCTTACGCACTACTTTATCTAACTTAAACTAACTTACGCTAAGGACAACACACACACCCATGCCTGAAGGAGGACTCGAACCTCCGACGGGGTGAGCCGCCCGTGCCGTGACAAGCCGCCTGAGACCGCGCGGCTATCCCGCGCGGCACCCACCTCAGTGGGGTGGACTCTGTGTATGGTGCTCGGATTATTCTCCATAGATATCACCATCAAATACAGAGCTGCAAGCTACTGGTTAAAGATGTGGGACTAGATAAGATACACACACTAACTGGTGTTCAAAATGGTTCAAATGGCTCTGAGCACTATGGGACTTAACTCCTGAGGTCATCAGTCCCCTAGAACTTAGAACTACTTAAACCTAACTAACCTAAGGACATCACACACATCCATGCCCGAGGCAGGATTCGAACCTGTGACAGTAGCGGTCGCGCTGTTCCAGACTGAAGCGCCTATAACTGCTCGGCCACAACGGCCGGCTAAACGACATTCCAACTGTGAAAGAAGAAGTAATATTAATTCTTCTACATAAAATGTACTATATACCACATAACCGAAACAGTCACTAAGCGCTTAGTTAATAACTATATGGAGTACTCAGCACATTTGTGTTAAACCATTTCTGTTATTTATAGCCGTACCGAAACTGTAAGCAAAATAGTATAACATTAACCGTAGCAGAAGCTGTAAGCAAAGTGTAAACTTTGACCATAGATGTATTTTTGAATGTAAACAAAAATGTCATCGCAACATGGTGGATACAGGCCTGTTTTATAAAAAAAAAGTAAAAAAACTGTTCGTGTTCCATCCATAAGGGCGCGAATCGGAATAACAACAACGAGAGTGGAAAGTAAGAACACCTATACGGCAGTACATCGTAAATATACAACTCGCGATGTGTAATATCTACACAAAATTGTTATTTGGCACAGGGCAGCTATAGTTTCCAGTTCGCTGTCTGTGCTGTGACTATGTGCTACCTGAAGATTCAATTATATATTACGCTAATTGAAGATGGGTGAATGCCCGAATCGCGTATTAGCTTGAAAAAATACATAACAAAGTGGCTAGTTGCTGTATTTATTTAAATAGTATCGACCGTTGGTGATTTGACTGTCAAGTGGAAACGCGAAAGAACAACCAGGTCTACACCAAGACCAGCCAGACCTTATGTACTGAAGAACATTGTAATTTATATAATGAGCTCATATTTCTACTTCTCACTCTTATCATTGTTCTGTTGTGAAAACATCACTGACGTTAACTTGTTACTGTTGTAACCACTCTGGTGCTCGTCTTTCACTGTTTTCATTTTACTTTAAGTATTTATGGTTGTACCTCGAGTTCTTTTTTATTGTGGAAATTGCAATTATGTCAATGTGGCTTGTTTGTACCTACTCTTGGTAGTAAGATCTTTTGCTTCCCAAAGACAAAAATAAATAAATAAACCGCATTACTTTGAGTGCGCTGAGGGTAACGAACTGGAGGAATACGAAAACTACCTACTCGGACTGAGTCGGGCGCCCCAGATGGGAAATGTTAGAGGCTGTAACGAAAGAATACTTGGGCTGTGATGGAATACACGTTAGTCAGTAATGAAATACATACGATATGCAACAGCTCTAATCTTAATTCAGCCTGCACAGTGATGCATTTGGGTTTGGTGACATGTTTGCCAGTTGGCAGGCACATTGCTGCTGGAAGTTGCAGCGAGGCTGCGCTGGAGCGCTGGAGAAGAGCGGCTGGGCTGGAAACGGCCCGGAGAGAGGCAGTTAGGGCGGTGGAGGACTGCGTTGTTGTGTCGCCGCGAGCACTCTTCCAGCGGTGCTCAAGGAAGCGCCGCTGGAGCCCTGGAGGCAGGGCACGAAGGAGCAGTCCGCGCACCGGGGACAAACGAGCAGCCCGCCCTGGCAAAAAAATACACCGGCACAAAATATCACTCTTCTTCACCTGCTGCGAGCAAGAGCTTCGATGGATGAGAAGTCGCGCTTGCTGGTATTTTTCATGGGAATTGGCTGCTGGAGTAACATCAGTGACCTCTTCCGTGGCCAAATAAAAGGGGCGTTCAAAAAGAAACGAGCCGGAGGCATAATTACAGAAACCAATACCTGTAAGAAGTATTGACCCTGCCTGTTGAGACACTTGTCCCACTGTGACGCAATTTCTTGTGGCACATTGTGGAATATTCCTGCTACAGTCCTTATAATTTCATGAAGTTCCGATTGGCACCGACGCTATACGTAGTCTTTGAAATGGTGTCTGTAACGGAGGTGCGTTCCAAGCAGTGAGCTGTCACTGAGTTTCTTTCGACGGGAAACCAGAACATAGCAGATATTTATAGGCGCTTGCACAATATCAATGGAGACCTGGCAGTGTACAAAAGAACGGTGAGTCGAGGGGCTAGGCGTCTGTCATCATCACAACAAGGTCATGTAAACCTGTCAGATCTCCCACGTGCCGACCGGCCGCACACAACTGTGACTCCTGCGATGTTTGAACGTGCGGACACTCTCATTCGAGGTGACCGACTGATCACAATAAAACACCTCGCTGCACAACTGGAGGTCTAAGGCGCTGCAGTCATGGACTGTGCGGCTGGTCCCGGCGGAGATTCGAGTCCTCCCTCGAGCATGGGTGTGTGTGTTTGTCCTTAGGATAATTTAGGTTGTGTGTAAGCTTAGGGACTCATGACCTTAGCAGTTAAGTCACACACATTTTTTGCACAACTGGACGTCTCTGCTGGTAGTGCTGACACTCTCGTCCACCAATTGTGGTACTCGAAGCTGTGTGCCCGGTGGTTTCCTTGCCGCTTAACAGAAGACTGTAAAGAGCAACGATGGACCATTTGTGCGGAATTCCTTGCGTGGTGCCAGAGTGACCGTGACAATTTTTTGTCGAACATCTTCCAGGCGATAAAGCATGGCTTCCTCTCTTCGAACCGGAAACAAAATGGCAAGCCTCACCACCTCCCCTCCGAAGAAAACCTTCAAACACTCTCTCTCAGTCCGTAAACTCATGACGACGGCCTTCTGTAACTCTGAAGGGGGAGTTCTATTTGATGTCCTCCCTCATGGAGGAACAATCAGCACTGAAGTGTATTGTGATACGCTCAGGAAACTGAAGAGTCGACTTCAGCGTGTTCGACGTCACAAGAATGCAAACGAACTTCTCCTTCTCCGTAACAACGCAAAGTGTCACACATGCCTTTGAACCCGAGAGTAGCTCACAAAACATCAATAGACCGTTCTACACTACAACGCGGATCTCGCACCTTCCGACTTCTGTCTGTTTTTCCCAACGAAGGATGCACTCCAAGAACAGTATGTCGGAAGGTTAATTATGTAGCACGACTTTGGCTCCGACATCAATCAGTAGAAGTGGTACCATTAGGGGATACAGGCCGTTCCAGTAAGGTGACGTAAAGCCAGCGTATTGAAAGTAGATTGTGTAGAAACATAGGGTTTTGTAGCGAAAAGAGTGGGAAATAATATGGTGTTCTGGAATCCGGAATAAAACCAACCTACTTTCAGGAAAAAAGTGTTGCATTAGTTACTGAACGTTCCTGGTATGATCGTAGGACATCTGATCAGCATGCCTTCATTCCCTCCACCCGTAATTGCCAGTAGATGAATCCTGGAGGTGCGTCTGTATCCAGGCAGCTCCACATGTGTCCCGACTTACCTAAAAAAATTAAAAATATAAAAAAATACTGAGGAGATACAGGGAATCTAATTCTAGTCCTTCAGTACCAAGAACAGTGACACTAATTATAAGGGGCGTTGAAAAAGATTCGAGCTGGAGGCATAATTACAGAAACCAGTACCTGTAAGAAGTATTGACCCTGTCTGTTGAGACACTTGTCCCACTGTGACACAAGGCGGTGAATGGCTGTCTCCTAAAATTCCCGGGACTGCGATGTTAACCAGTTCCGTACGTACAGCTATACGTCGTCGTCCGAAGTGAATCGTTCGCCCCTCAGAGCCTTTTTAAGGGGACCAAAAATTCATTCCTTCTGAGTCATTTCCTGCAGCACGGGACAACAGTGAATTTCCCAGCGTTACTCGCAAACCTTGACCACCCTTCGCCAAGCAATCAAACCAAACGACCAGGCAATCTCACCCGTGGGATCATACTGGTCCACGACAGTACAAAGCACCATACGGCCAACACAGTCGCGGCACTCCTGCAGAAATTCAAATGGGAAGTTCTCGGCCACCCTCCATATGGTCCGGATGTCTCTCCCTGTGGTTACGCAATTTTTGGTCCCTTTAAAAAAGCTCTGACCTCGGACGACGACGTCCAGCTGTACGTGCGGAACTGTTTATCATCGTAGCCCCGGGAATTTTATGAGACAGCCATTGACCGCCTTGTGTCACAGTGGGACAAGCGTCTCAACAGTCAGGGTCAATAATTCTAACATACAGATACTGGTTTCTGTAATTATGCCTCCGGCTCGTTTCTTTTTCAACGCCCCTTATAGTTACTGTCGCTGTTCTCGGTACTGAAGGTCTAGAATTAGATTCCCTGCATCCTGTCAGCATTTTTTTTTTTATATTTTTACTTTAGGTAAGCCAGGACATATGTGGAGCTGCCTGGATACAGAAGCACCTTCAGGATTCATCTACTGGTAATAACGGGTGGAGGGAATGGCGACATGCTGATTACATGGTTCAAATGGCTCTGAGCACTGTGGGACTTAACATCTCAGGTCATCAGTCCCCTAGAACTTAGAACTACTTAAACCTAACTAACCTAAGGACATCACACACATCCATGCCCGAGGCAGGACCGTAGCGGTCGCGCGGTTCCAGACTGAAGCTCCTAGAACCTCTCGGCCACACTAGCTGGCTCTTAATCGCATTTATTATTATTATACATAATAATAATATACATAATATACATAATAATAAATGTGATTAAGACTGTTTTTGAATAATTGATTAATCATACTAATCGCTGCTTCATCTCCACATCCATGTTGTCCAAAAATCAAAGCAAATGCGAAAGTTGGACATTTTCAGACAGCCTTTACTGAACGTAAATCTTAATAAAAGCTACCACAGTTGCGTTACAGGCATCCTACGTTTATTACGCTCCAAGCAGTTTCGTTGTAAGTGACCGTCTTTAGGTAACAACGAAAGTTCACCAATACACTTAATAACTAATTTTCACAAAGTGGCAAAAATGTTCCAGTGCCATTACTCAGAAATGTATAATCGACATACATAACGCTAAAAGGCGCTCCATGAAACACAATGAGCACCTTCAGACACTTGGCGACTGCCCGACAAGCACAGCCATCGGTAGGCTGATAGTTTGCGGAAAGCACGAAATGAGTTTTGCATGATCGATACTCGGGGTAAGCGCCGCGTCTAGAAGGCGATCGTACTCGTGACGTCATGACTGAACACACTCTCAGTAATAAAGATTTTTCTTTAGTCTCTGCAGCTGTTGGTAATATTAGGAAAGCGACGGTTGCACAGTAACAGATGAGCGAACACTGTTGTTCCACACGCCGTTGCCAAGCCGAACATCATTTGACGAGCACTGCTCTCTGCGACCAGTTCCTCAGCACTGCAGCGGAGATTAGAATCGACGCTCGGTTACCGCATGACGACATCGGTGTCGATCTTACCAAGCATCGATCGTCAATCTCGCGCTTTTTTAACAGCTAATTAGAGGTCTGGAATTTTTTCGGAGCCGCCGGTGTGCTCTTGATAAAGCCAGTGGCTTTTCCTCGAGCGCTTTCAGCACTCGAGCCCGCATTCACGCGACGAGGCGTGTGAGCGTTTTATATGTGAACACTCCAGGGCCACTCGAAGTCGCGAACGTGTACTCGACTCCGGCAATGGGCTCCGAGCTTAGCTGCTGAAAGTAACTTACTCACTCGTCATTTGCTTCCGCGCCATAGCAGCGAAACGAAAAGCACTTTGCGGCAGCACAACGCAGTCGTGAACCGACTTACCGCACAAGCTTGAGGCACAAATTCGCTGTAGTGAACCCTTAATAATAACCTTCGTGTTCGGCGAAATTTTAAAGTAACGGGGGAACAATGCGAGTCCTTCACTGACACCCAGTGCCATGGACGCGCATTCGGAAGACGGTGGTTCGTATCCAGTCATGACATGCATTTACAGTTACGAATATGGACAACCATCAGCGGTATAATGGAATGACGGTAACGAAAATTTGTACCAGACTGGAACACGAACCTGAATTTTCCGCATATTGCGAGCGTTCGCATTACTATTAGACTACCCGAGCGCGACTCATGGTCAGATGCTAACTTCTGTATGCCGTCAACCATGTGTCTACTGCCTTCACTCGTACATGTCTTATGTGTATCCCCGTACAGGGGTGGCATTTTAGTTCAATGTCGCTTGCCCGGTGTCGGCGGATACTCCTGAACAGCACAAGCACAAGCACTGCAATATCGTATACAGGGTGAAAAATACACTCCTGGAAATTGAAATAAGAACACCGTGAATTCATTGTCCCAGGAAGGGGAAACTTTATTGACACATTCCTGGGGTCAGATACATCACATGATCACACTGACAGAACCACAGGCACATAGACACAGGCAACAGAGCATGCACAATGTCGGCACTAGTACAGTGTATATCCACCTTTCGCAGCAATGCAGGCTGCTATTCTCCCATGGAGACGATCGTAGAGATGCTGGATGTAGTCCTGTGGAACGGCTTGCCATGCCATTTCCACCTGGCGCCTCAGTTGGACCAGCGTTCGTGCTGGACGTGCAGACAGCGTGAGACGACGCTTCATCCAGTCCCAAACATGCTCAATGGGGGACAGATCCGGAGATCGTGCTGGCCAGGGTAGTTGACTTACACCTTCTAGAGCACGTTGGGTGGCACGGGATACATGCGGACGTACATTGTCCTGTTGGAACAGCAAGTTCCCTTGCCGGTCTAGGAATGGTAGAACGATGGGTTCGATGACGGTTTGGATGTACCGTGCACTATTCAGTGTCCCCTCGACGATCACCAGTGGTGTACGGCCAGTGTAGGAGATCGCTCCCCACACCATGATGCCGGGTGTTGGCCCTGTGTGCCTCGGTCGTATGCAGTCCTGATTGTGGCGCTCACCTGCACGGCGCCAAACACGCATACGACCATCATTGGCACCAAGGCAGAAGCGACTCTCATCGCTGAAGACGACACGTCTCCATTCGTCCCTCCATTCACGCCTGTCGCGACACCACTGGAGGCGGGCTGCACGATGTTGGGGCGTGAGCGGAAGACGGCCTAACGGTGTGCGGGACCGTAGCCCAGCTTCATGGAGACGGTTGCGAATGGTCCTCGCCGATACCCCAGGAGCAACAGTGTCCCTAATTTGCTGGGAAGTGGCGGTGCGGTCCCCTACGGCACTGCGTAGGATCCTACGGTCTTGGCGTGCATCCGTGCGTCGCTGCGGTCCGGTCCCAGGTCGACGGGCACGTGCACCTTCCGCCGACCACTGGCGACAACATCGATGTACTGTGGAGACCTCACGCCCCACGTGTTGAGCAATTCGGCGGTACGTCCACCCGGCCTCCCGCATGCCCACTATACGCCCTCGCTCAAAGTCCGTCAACTGCACATACGGTTCACGTCCACGCTGTCGCGGCATGCTACCAGTGTTAAAGACTGCGATGGAGCTCCGTATGCCACGGCAAACTGGCTGACACTGACGGCGGCGGTGCACAAATGCTGCGCAGCTAGCGCCATTCGACGGCCAACACCGCGGTTCCTGGTGTGTCCGCTGTGCCGTGCGTGTGATCATTGCTTGTACAGCCCTCTCGCAGTGTCCGGAGCAAGTATGGTGGGTCTGACACACCGGTGTCAATGTGTTCTTTTTTCCATTTCCAGGAGTGTATTTAAACCGAAAAACTCTGGGAGGTTGTAGGGGACATCAAAACAAATATTTTTTCCTGATATCATTTTTTCCTATGAGGAGTATTTAACCCGGTAGAGGAAGATTTCTCTGGCAGAAAATTAATTAAACCAACAAACACTTTTCCATTTTTTTATGGCCAAGAGACAACACATTAACATAACCCAATTTCAATTACAGTAAATTTCTAAAAATGCCACCATTGACACGTAAACAAAGGTTACACCGTCGGATCATGTTCTGTCTGACACGGGCAAAAACCCCAGGAGTACCTGAATTGTTCCTGCTCCTGCTACTATCTGGGCAACCAGATCCTCTTCTGATGCAACAGGAGTTGAGAAACAAGGTTGCGCATCTCTCCCCACACAAAAAAGTCCGGAGGGGACATTTCTGGGAATCGAGCAGGCCATGGTACAGAATCACCTCTGCCAATCCACGTTTCTGGGAATCGTCGGTCCAGGAATCGACGCACACGACGACTGAAATGTGCCGGCTCCCCGTCATGTTGCAACCACATGCGTTGTCTTCCAGCAATTCTGGCAATGCTCTGGCGAGAAAATTGCAATAGTGCCTGCCATTTAATGGCCTAGGTAGCAGATACGACCCAATTAAAGAGTCTCCAACAACACCGACCCACACATTAACGAAGAACCGCACTTGATGAGCGCTAGTAACTGTGGCATGTGGGTTACCCTCACTCCAAACATGCGAATTGTGCATGTTGAAGACTCCATCACGCCCGAAGGTTGCTTCATCGGTAAACAACACAGAGGATGGTAATGCATTTCACACTGTTCCAGATACCACTGCGAAAACTGTGCTCTGGGTGGATAATCAACTGGTTCCAGGTTGTGGACACGCTGTAAGTGAAATGGACGTAACAGTTGCTATCGAAGGACTGTTCTTACATCGTAATACGGCCTCTAACAACTGAAGAGCGTAATACGGCCTCCAGAGGTTTAAATAATCCTCGTAGGAAAAAATGACATTAGGGAAAAATATTTGTTTTGATGTCCCCTACAACCTCCTAGAATTTGTCGGTTTAAATACTTTTCACCCTGTATAGGTATGTTCCTATCCATTCCAGGCCTATTCAGACTTTTCGTATTTTTCATAGATCGCTTAAGGTGAAATTCGAAATGGTTCTTTTGAAAAAGGCGCTACCAGTTCCTTCCAGGTACGTATAGGGAAATCGGAATGCATTCGTTATAACAATAAAATCAAAATAGCTTGATATCAGGACCGATTTCGCACTTACCTGTCAACATTACCTGCTCCATAGCTGATAAAAATGAATTTGTTGTGACAGTTGAAAACCTTTGCCAGACAGGGTCACGAATCCAGATTTCGTGTTTTCTGCGACCAGCCGCCTCAACTATCAGATCATCTGAATACGCCCCCAGGCTTGACTCAAACTCCTACCTATGTTCGTTCCTATTCCATTCAGGTGAGAAAAATCATGTGATAGCGAAACACACAGATGGCGTTAGTATCGCGTACACGATGTGTAAAACGGCAGTGCATTGTCGGAGCTGTCATTTCTACTCAGGTGGGTCATGTGATTATGGGCACACCACGGGAATGGACAGATCTTAAACGAGATTTGGTATTTGTAACTATACGCACAGGACATTCTATTTCGGAAATTGGTAGGAAATTCAGTATTCCAAGGCCCACATTGTAAAGGGTGTCCTGAGAATACCAAATTTCAGGCACTGTCTCTAACCACGAATAACGCAGTGGCCGATGCCCCTCACTTACAAGGGGAGGCCGCCAATTGTGAAATTCAGATTCGATTCATACTGCGCATAATAAAAGCTCATGGCCAGAGGTGTAATGTGGCAAAGCACCAAGATGCACTTCTCAGCCGTTGTCGAGAAAATCGACAGTTAAACAAACCGTTGCTGTGAAATACTCTCTACGATCATCACATTTCTACAGCGTCGTGGCGCAGCGGTACGCGCTCGGGTTCGTAATCTGAAGGTCGCCGGATCGAATCTCGCGCCATGCAACATTTTTTTTAGTATTAGTTTATTGTAATTCATATATATATATATATATATATATATATATATATATATATATATATATATATATGAATTACAATTCATTAATAGTTTATATATATATTAATGAATTGCTTATGCATGTTGGTGAAGGCGGATCGCTCTCCAATTGTACCGCCTCCATTTTTCCGTTTGTTTAACAGGGTGTACCAAAGCTCTCACGACCGCACTGATTTTCGGCGATGTTATAAGTTGCGCTAGGGACCGCATCTACCTTCTTTCGAAGTTAGCAGGCAACTACGCTGTTATGCGGCGGCTCGTCTCGGCCCATTCAACGTCTGTCCTTCAAGTGTAACGAGCGAGGAAAGGAGTTTATATTTCATACCTGCCACAGCAAATTTGTGTTCGTGGGGTCTCTATTCTAATTCGAACGTTTTACTTACGCTATACGTATTCGTTTCGGAATATCGTTTCTACGTCTTCCGTTAACTATACGTGGTTAACATTATGAAGACAATTAATAACATTTGTGAAATACAACTTTGTTTGCGGAAAACATAATGATGTTCGAAGTCGCCAGTTTTTCCACGACAAACGACTTTCAACAACTTATTATATGCATAATTATTGCGACTGATTGCCGGGAATTGCATATATATATATATATATATATATATATATATATATATATATATATATATATATATATATATATATACAAAAAAATACTTAAAAAAAAGTTACATGGCGCGAGATTCGATCCGGCGACCTTCAGATTACGAACCCGAGCGCTTACCGCTGCGCCACGACACTGTAGGAAATTAATGATCGTAGAGAGTATTTCACAGTAACGTTCATTTTAACTGTCGATTTTCTCTACAACGGCTGAGAAGTGCATCTTGGTGCTTTGCCACATTACACCTCTGGCCATGAGCTTTTTTTATGCGCAGTATGAATCGAATCTGAATTTCACAATTGGCGGCCTCCCCTTGTTAGACCGAGAGTAGCAGCATTTGCGTAGAGTTGTCAGTGCTAACAGACCAGCAACACTGCTTGTAATAACTGCACGAATCAATGTGGGACGTACGACGAATGTATCCGTTAGGACAGTGTGGCGAAATTTGGCGTTGATGGGCTATGGCAGCAGACGACCAATGCGAGTGTCTTTGCTAACAGCACGACATCGCCTGCAGCGTCTGTCCTGGGTTGGTGGTCGTATCGGTTGGACTCCAGACGACTGGAAAACCGTGGCCTGGTCAGATGAGTTCAGATTTCATCTGGTAAGAGCAGATGGTGTGGTTCTAGTGTGGCACAGACTCCACGAAGCCATAGACCCAACTTGTCAACAAGTCACTCTGTAAGCTGGTGATGACTCCATAACTGTTTTGACTGTGTTTAAAATGGTTCAAATGGCTCTGAGCACTATGGAAATTAACATCTAAGGTTATCAGTCCCCTAGAACTTAGAATTACTTAAGCCCAACAAACCTAAGGACATCACACACATCCATGCCCGAGGTAGGATTCGAACCTGCGACCGTAGCAGTCGCGCGGTTCCGGACTGAAGCGCCTAGAACCGCTCGGCTACCGCGGCCGGCTGACTGTGTTTACACTGATCCGACTGAACCGATCATTGACTGGAAATGGTTGTGTTCGGCTACTTGGAAACCATTTGCAGCCATTCATGGACTTCATGTTCCCAAACAACGATGGGATTTTTATGGTGGCAATGTGGAATGTTACTGGGCCGCAAGTATTTGGTTTGAAGAACATACTAGACATTTTGAGCGAATGATTTGGTCACCCACATGGCCCGACATGAATCCCATCGAACATTTACAGGACGTAATCGACTGGTCAGGTCTCCTCCCGCGACTTATTGAGTGCCTCCCACGTCGAGTTGCTGCGCCACATTGGACAAATGGAGGTCCGAGTCGATATTTAGAGCTATCCTATGACTTCTTTCACCTCAGTATATTTCCTAACACTACAACCAAAGTTTCTTCCACGGGGATTGTGGGAATACCAGTACTGGGGTGGAAAGGTGGCAGCTGTGACTATGGCTTAGGAACTGAATTATATTAGCTGAAATGAAACGAGCAGATGGTTAGAGATTAATGCAGTGGAGATGCTGTGACGTGTAGTGCTGTAGTGCTCACCGTTCAGATATGTTGAACCTGAAATATAAAAAATATGGCGTTTATGACGAGATCTTGTGGCAACTCTAGATGTGAAATTGCTTTAGTTGATTTGATGTACATACGGTGTGAAAGGACGGGGGCGTTGTGGGCACTTGATGCGTTAAGGAAAGTATATAAGCGGAAGAGAGAGGATTGGGAATCACTGTGGTACTGATAAGGGCAGATGAGATTGTTATTATCCAGCGTCTGGAAAGGAGCATCTCGGAATCGGCGGAACTGGTTGATTGTTGGCGTGTTTTTGTCTTGAGAATCCATGGATAGAGGTTGAATGACGGTGAAACGAGTAACCGGCAAGGTGTTGGACGTCCACATGTCATCACAGAATGTGGCGCTCAGAGACTTGCCGTTCCGTAAACTAAGGTAATCCGCAAAAAATGGTTCAAATGGCTCTGAGCACTATGGG